>NW_003852680.1:256245-283228 GCF_000181295.1 Otolemur garnettii
AAAAAAAAAAAAAAAAAAAGATTATTCCATATTTGGGGTTAGGTTTCATTGTTCATCTGGGGTGGTCTCTCCTACCTACGGTCACAGGTTATGGGCTATAGCCACAGGGAGAATCTGTAGCTATTTGCACAGCACTACCTAGGGCTTGGGCCTTGGTTTTCTTGAGTAACTGTGATGTGACTTACTATGGGCTACAGCATGACTACCACTGGAGTTACTTCTAGGTGTTTGGGATGTGCTGAACTGTGTTGTGATGGCACACAGCTCCATCTTAGTACTGACGCCCTGTCCTGAGCTGTCCAGTGGGGCCAAATCTGGGTGCTCCTTCCTCTGGTGTGGGTGGGCCCCCAGGTGGTGAACTGGGGTTTGCACAGCACAGGGACCACATGCAATCAAGAAGTCAACTGGGGTCCCCCAGCAAATGGAGTTCTGTTTGAGGGATCTTGATAGTGCTGAGGGACCAAAATGGCTTTTAGGGCTTCTCTCTTGCTGCCACTTTGCTGTTGTTGTCATCACATGTCACAGTAGATTCTAATTCCTCTGTTTACTGCTCCTGGCTAGAAACTCTAGGCCCTGGGAGGTGGAAACCATGACTGATGTCTGAGAAATTCCTGCCACTCCCAGGTGGCCACACGGTGGCAGTCGTGCAACGCTGGGTTGGGCGCTTGTCCTGTGAGTGACACTCTGGGCAGGGAGACTTTCCAGAGACCTGAGTGGTGATGTCAGTGCTTGCTGGATGGATAGAAGTCACAGCCTGGCCTGGGCCCCCACTGGCCATGTTGGGCGTGGGACGTGCCATTGTAAATTGCTGTTTTTCTGCATTGCATCTTTAAAATAACCTTGTTATTTTTGAGCAGTTTCAGATTTACAGGAAGTGGTGTGAGGTAGTACAGAGTCCCTGTATTTCCCTGGCTCCCTACCCATTTGTTAACACCTTCCTTCATGTGATGGTTGTGTTCACCTATTTCTTATCTTAGAGCCCATTTTTTGTCTTATTCGAGACATCTCCTGGGCCCTGGGGCTGTGACAGCCTTCAGGAGGCCTGGCCTAGGGTACAGGATGGCCCTTTGGGGGTTGTCTCTTATTTTCTCATGGTCAGTCCAGGCTGTGGGCTTGAGAGGAAGGTACAGTGCACAGAGCCCTCCCACACCCTCTGTTTGGCCGAGTGTAGTGTTTTCTAAGGGCTATGTCTGTTTTCTGGGGTTTCTTTGTTGCTGGCCACCAGTTACTTTCTCAGAAAGACCTCTAGGCACTCCCCTCCCATGAACCTCCTGCCTGAGCCCCAGTCCCTTAGAACCTTGCCTAGGCTTTTTCTCCTCCTAGGAACATCTGCCTGTCCTTATAGTAGCAGTTGGCACCACTGTGGCCAGGCCAGCAGGAACACAGGCCAGTATTGTAGGGATAATTGGGGTTGTCTCTGTGAGGTCAGGAGCTTCAGGTCATCTTTTGAGGCAGAGAAGTTCCAATGGGAGCCCACAGGGGTCCCAGAATGGCTGGATTCTAGCCACTGGCATGGAATTAGGAACATCTTCTGTTTCAGATTTCTGGGGATTTAAGCAAAATCCCATTTGTTAAAATTCAGGAATGATCAATGTGTATCTTTCTGTGATGCGTCTTCAGGTGTTTAAGTGTAAGCCAGGGCATGGAGGCTGTGCCCTCAAGGCATGCTTCAGGGCTGAGGGATCCCATTTGGAGGAGGGGCCAAGGAGAGCAGGAAGCCAACAGGTCAGCATGTGAAGGTGGGAGACCACATGGGGACCTGGCAGGGCCTGCATAGAACACTGGGTGCTCTGAGGAGGGAAGATGCCCACTCTGGGCTATAAGAGCCACTGTCCTGCAGGTGAAGGTTAGTCTGTAGTC
Organism: Otolemur garnettii; assembly: GCF_000181295.1. Classification (NCBI taxonomy): domain Eukaryota; kingdom Metazoa; phylum Chordata; class Mammalia; order Primates; family Galagidae; genus Otolemur; species Otolemur garnettii. The sequence continues at coordinate 258,106 of NW_003852680.1, forward strand.
TCTGGCCCAGGCTGATAGTTTTCAGGGATGGATGCCTCCTTTCTTGTTGCTCTGTCTTCCAGCCCAGCGCAGTCCAGTCAGGGTATCCTTGCTGACCAGTTCAGAGAGGTACTTCTCCCCAGGTGCCATCATTTAAGACCCAGTGGGGCTATGGCCGTGAGGTCCCTGCTGGAGAAAGTCCTGATTAGCAGAAGTGCTAATTAGCAAGCCTTCAGGTGCTGGTTGGGGCAGAATTTTGGAGCTGCATCTGTACACACGCGTTTCACAGGTTATAAACATGGCGGCTTGCAACCAGATTTTGTTGAAGAGTAGAATAGGTGTAGGATTCTGGGAAGCACTTGTGTGGTAGGTATGAGGTTGAGGTTGGTACCTGAGCTCTTTCCATCTGGCCCAGATCCTGTCCCTCTTCAGGGTTCCCTGGAAACCCACGTCCCTGTGCTGATCCAGGTGTGGCTGATCCTCTTAGCCAGAGCTGCCAGGGAAGGTGAATTTGAGAATTTTAACAAATGATAAGACTGGAGCTGGAGGGGTGTGGGTGCGTTGAGATGACAGTTTCTCCTCTGTGGAGGGCAGGATCTCTATGGATGTCTTGGAGACTGGCCAGGCCCAGCCCTTGAGAGCTTTCACCCCCGAGATGTAGTTCCTTCTCTTCTGATGCTGTGTTTAGCAGCCACTCCCAGGCTACCCCATCTCCTCCCACTGTTGGGAGAGTGTGGATTCTGTTCTCCATGGGACCTTGGGAGGGGCACCAAGGCCACTCACCCATCCACCCGACTTATTCCCAGCATCCTCAAACAGATGTCAGCGAGCTGTGTGCCATGGAGAAGAACAAACAAGAGATGTTAATTGAGTCCTTATCTGAGCCGGGAGGTGCTGGGGCTGCTGTTGGAGGCAGCTCTCTAAATAAAGGACAGGTGGCCACTGCAGGGGGAGGGGGCAGTTATCACCACCTGCATTATTTATGGCCAGCACCTGCTACCTGGGGTGAGACTGCTCAGCTGCAAGTGTCCTAGAGCCACAACCCCATGTGCCATGACACAGAGCATCTCTGACTCAACTCCTACCTCAGCCAATGTGGATGTTCAGCTTCACTTGGCCTGGGTGAGTGGCTACTGCCTGTGCTATGCAGAACTCCAGCATCCTGCAGGGTAACTCAGATATCACTGCACTTTCCCAGTGCTATGTTCTGTGTGCATTTCAGCAGGGGCAAGTGAATCTTGTGTTTTATACTTCAAATCTTTAACCTCTTTTCAAAAAAAAAAACCCCAAAACAAAAACTGGCCACTCTTGGATAAAGGACCTTTCTTATGAGAGTTATAGAGTTACAGAATTTCTATAGTTATAGACCTTTCTTATAGAGTTATAGAATTATAGAGTTATAGAATTACCCCACACCCAGTATTTGCAGCACTGCAGACTCTCCCTCACATGGTGGGCTTGCAGAGGCCCAGGGAGAGGACCAGTGACATAAGAGGGGATGCCCCACCCAGCTGCAGAGCAGTTACTCTCCCAGATGTCATTCTCTGAAGTCCTGAGCGCTTGTAATAGTTAGTACCTTCGGAAGATGTCACCGCCAACCTTGGCAATGCTTTTCCCTTTCAGCATCCGGGCTGATGGGCCTCACCGTGCACCGAGAGCCAACTGCAGGGAGCCAAGAGGGCGGGCCAACACAGCTGCAGATGAACCGGCCACTTCTCTCAGAGGGGGAAGCCCAGGAACTGGCCCAGGTAAGGTGTCCTCAGAGCCTTGGTAGCTGATCTGACATCCCCTGCCCTCCACAGGCTGCTCTCTTTCCCTCCTGACCAAAACATGGTTGGAACTAGCTACACCTAGAAGGTGTTGTGTTACCCACGTGCTGGAGCTGCAGGGGGGAGCATGGACAGTGCTCATTCTGAGTCCACATGCCTTGTGGCACACAGACAAATGTTCACACACATAGCTGCCCTGGCAACCACCTTCACCCATTTACCTGTGCTCCTGTATGTATCTTAGGTGTACTTTGTGTGTACTGGGCCTGTGCATACAGGCCTGTGTGTACATGCTGTGTGTGTAGTGTGCATGTGTGCTCAGCATGGGCATGCACACGTGTGTGTTGTGTGTGGTATGCACATGCACTGTATATGTACATGTGTGTACATTCCGCATGTATGCCTGCTGTGTGTGTGTGCGTTCTGCATGGGCACTGTATACTGTCAAGGTGAGCCATCTTCTCAGTCTCAGAGGCTTACCACTTTATGCCTACGAAGCTGAAATTTAATTGATGTAAAAATTCGGTTTGTTTGTTTGTTTGTTGAGACCGAGTCTCTGTCACCCTAGGTGGAGTGCCATAGTATCATCATAGTGCATAGCAACCTCAAGCTACTGGGTTCAAGTGATCCTCTTGCTTCTCAGGTAGCTGGGACCACAGGCGTGCACCATCATGCCTGACTAGTTTTTTTCTGTTTTTAGTAGAGTTGGGGTCTCACTCTTGCTCTTGAACTCCTGAGCTCAAGCAATCTACTTCCCTTGGCCTCACAGAGTGTAAGGATTATAAGTGAGCCACCATACCTCGCCCAATATAACAAGTTTTTCTTTCTGTATTATTGCTGGATAACATACTGCTTTCTCTTCAGATAATTTTTGGGGCTGTACTCATCATATTGTTTGATTTGTAGCTAGTTCACTATGTACCTTATAAGAACCATTAAAAAATAACCATAATGCCTTTTTTTTTCTTTGCAGTTTTTGGCCGGGGCTGGGTTTGAACTCACCACCTCTGGCATATGGGGCCAGCGCCCTACTCCTTTGAGCCACAGGCACTGCCCCATAATGCCTTCTTACCTTTAGAAATAAATAAAATAAAAATCAATTCCTTAATATTATCAGATATCAAGTCAGTGCTGGAATCAGCCTAGTTATCTTGCTCCAGCATGTGCTGTTTGTTGAAATCAAGGCCTGAAAGGTGTGCATCACACCAGCAAAGTGCCTCATCATGTACAGCTTCCCTCTGTCTTGTCTTTTTTTTGAGACAGAGTCTCACTGTGTCACCCTTGGTCGAGTGGTGTGGCATCACAGCTCACAGCAACCTCCAACTCTTGGGCTTAAGCGATTCTCTTGCCTCAGCCTCCCAAGTAGCTGGGACTACAGGAACCCTCCACAACGCCCAGCTTTTTTTTTGTTGTAGTTGTCATTGTTTAGCAGGCCCAGGCTGGGTTCAAACCCACCTCATCAGTATATGTGACTGGTGCCCTACCCATGGAGCTACAGGCACCGAGCCTGTCCTGTCTTTTTCACTGGCACTTTGTTGAAAAAGCAAAGTTGTTTGCTCTGCTGAGACTATGTGCTTTGGATCTTATGGTCTGTGTTCACAGTGGGGTGCCGGCCATCTATCTCTGAACCCTGTCAAGTCAGTAGGTAGGCCTAAGTCTATGTTAGGCTCAGCCCTGTTTTGGGATAGAGTGTCTTGTGGGCAGCTCTATCCACTTTCATTAGGAGGTTAATAAACATGGCATATCTCTTAACCTGCTTTTAAAAACTAATTCTTTGTGTCTGCGTAACCACGAACTCCTTTGAGCTCAGCTCTTTCCTTTTTTGGGAAAAAAGTGTTCATCTTTGCTATGGGATATTTTAAATAGGCATCACTTGTCACTTTTTCCTCCTGGTCTCACTTAGTCATTTTTAGCAGTGACACACAAAAGTGCTGCTTTTTAGCTGTCACTAGCACATTCTGCAGGTTGCTAGTCACTTTTTCTCATAGGCTCATTGACTCCTGAACTCATTCTGCATAGGGCTTGTTTGCTTGGGGTTTTTGAGAAGCCCAAATGCTATGAAGGCAAACCTGCTTACCTGGGTTTTCCCTGGCCATCTTGAGAGCCTCTGAGAGGGTGTGGGCCTGAGGCTAGTTGAATCTGAGCATGCCCCCTCCTCCACATAAAGGTGTCTGCCGCTGAGATGCTGTCCCTGTTTCTCACTGTTGTGTTTAGATTGACATGGGAATACCAGTTTTGAATGAAAAATGGGACTTTTTCGTGTTAGTTCAGATGGTAGCCATGTAATTTGAAAGGGCCCTCCAGTTTTCAGACATCCAGTCTCTGACACAATGTGCAGCAAGCCCTTTACCTCAAGGCCAGGGAGGAGTGGAGAGATGTCAGCATGAATGGACAAAGAGTAGAACAGGGCTCCCCAACAACCATTTGGGTTACTGTCTTTTCTTGTGACAGCACAGGTGTTGTCCTGAGGCATCCTGTGAGCTTGGTGGGGTTCAACACTGGGAGCAGTCAGGACCCTGACATCAAAATACATCAGTGTGGTGGGACGGGAAGGATCCATTGGGACACAGGGAGTGAGAGCAGTGCACTGGTTAGATGTGGGCCTCCTTCACAGCAACGACCTACTTTCACACGAGATTGTCTTTTTGAAGCAAAACACATGTTTCCTATTTAGAGAAGAATTCTTAGCTGTACAGTTGAAACCCAAACGTAATTCAGAATGAGTTAAATTTCTGGGGAAAACAAAAATGCAAGAAACCCTCCTCCATCCAGCTGTGGTTTTGTTGCAAATGCTATTAAAGCCATCACGCTGAAACGTGTCCTGGTGGTGTGGATTGCAGTTGGAGCTGCCAAGGCAGAGGATGGCTGGAGCCTGTGCGGGGCCAGGCAGGGGCCGGGTAGGGGCTGGCGTGGCAAGGCCTGGGGTCTGCGGTCCACCCCGGCTCCTGCGTCACTGTGGCTGTGGTGGGCGGGTGGCTGGGAAGACTGCGGGAGGTGGGTTTGGCAGAACCCCTCTGTTCACTTCTTCTGTCTGCTCCCTCCTCAGAACAGCCAGGCCATGGACTTGGAGCCTAGGACCCAATGGAACAAAAGATGACATTTGGCTGTTCCCTCAGGGCATTCCGGGCTCAAGGGAAACTTCTTCCTAATTCCCACTTCTCTGTCTTGCTCCACTTTGGTGTTTCTCCATCCTGTCTCCCTGTGTCTCCAGGGAGAAACCAGGTGAATACTACAGTCCAGCTGCTGTAGGGATGGTGTCTGCTCTATGGCCACCCTTTCTAGACGGAAAGGCACATGTGGCTTGTCCCAGCAGGTGCCAGTCACAAGGACTTTCTGATTCTGTCAGAGAAGCCAGTCTACTGCTATCTGTGAAATCTCCATTAACTTCAAACTCAAAACATTGAACACAAACACAAACATTAAAAGGAGAACTGGGTGATTCATTCACTTCAAAGTCAGTAAGTTCAGTGGGAAGCAGACTGGTGGATCAGTGTTGGGGGAGGCATCTGATCAGACCCACCATGGCCAGTAGGGCTCACATCAGGACGTGGCAGGGACTCGGCAGTTGGGCGCTGTCTGAGGCTCTCAAGGACCCGGGTATTCTGTCTTCACATCTGTGTCTATGGTAAAACCCCCATTGTGTGCTCAGCAGCACCATGGCCCACGTGGACCTGCTCTGGCAGTTAGCTGGAATGTCCCTGAAGTCATTCTGGAGTGCCCCGGTTGCTGTGAAACTATCTTAAGAAGTTAAGGTCTTTTTCCTTCTTTTTATGTTCTTTCTTTTATAGTTTGCAGTAGTCTTCTTCCCTGGTCCATTTCCCTCCCTCCCCGCAGTTCATCTATGTCCTTTTCTAGTCAGATAAGATAATCATGTTCAGCCAGGTACAGTGATACACTCCTATCATCCTAGCACTTTGGGAGGTTGAGGCAGTAGGATCACTTGAGCCCAGAGTTCAAGGTTAGTGAGCTATGATGACACCACTGCACTCTAGCCCAGGTGACAGAGACCCTGTCTCTAAAATAATAAATAAAAATTAAGTGATAATCATATGCTAGAAGTGTCTCTGAACCTGAAACAACTGCCTTGGCTTCCCTGAGCTCACTGTCCATGTGAGGGGTGACGGTTCCCTGCATCTTGGGTACCTGCAGGTCCCAAGTCACAGAAGGAGCTACCTGCCCCGGGACACTGTTCTCAGTCCTGCGTGCACCCAACATGCACGCTGCTCATCCGTAAGTTGGAGAGTGGGTGGTAGCAGAAGAAATGGCTAGGCAGAATTCATGGGGCAGAGGGCACAATGGGGCAGGTTCTGCAGGAGTAAGCTGAACCAGTGCAACCAGCAACTGCCAGCCAGGCAGAAAAGTTTGGGTCATATCCTATAAGTGGTTTGGAATCATTGGAGATCATGGGCAAGAAGAACTGGGATAATTCCAGGATTATTTTTCTTTTTCACTAAGGTTCTCTTACTGTCCTGAGCTTTCCTCTGGAGCTTTTCCAGGCTGTTGAGTTCAGTCAGTATTATGGGCCACAGTTGGAGGTTGCCTTTGGGGGTTACTGAGGTTTTGTGATGCTGCTTTTATTAATGGCTTTGATATGATAGTAGCATTGAGCTGACCCATACATCCCATCCCAAGGTCTCTTACTTTAGTTTTGTATAGTCATTTATCAGTGCTCTCAACACTGTATCCTGCATCTTTTCTGTTTGTTTATTTACTTAATTTTTTGAGACAAAATCTCAATTGTTGCCCTTGGTAGAGTGCCATGGCATTATCATAGTTCACAGCAACCTCAAACTCTCAGACTCAAGCAATCCTCTTGCCTCAGCCTCCCGAGTAGAGTGGATTGCTTGAGCTCAGGAGTTCGAGACCAGCCTGAGCAAGAGCAAGACCCTATCTCTACTAAAAATAGAAAAACTTGTGTCTTTTCTAAATGCTAATCTACAGAAAAGAGGACAAGGTACCTATGCAGCTTCTGCTACCCACATGCACAGGAGGCTGCATCCTGTGAGGGGCTGTGGGGCCTGGACTCAGCATGTGTCTCCAGGGTGTCCTTAATTCAGACACGACTATCGTAGCCCAGATGAAGCATCCTAGGGAAACGGCACACCTTAGTTGTGAATAGTCATCCATTTTTCCCTTCTGCTTTATTGATCAGCTGAGCCACTGGTAGCCTAGAATGCTCCTTTTATAGACACAGGATGCCCACATATGTCCCTTCCTGCTCTCTGCTGTTGTAGGTGAGCTGCACTCACATGTATAGCCCCTTGGAACTTCCATGTACTATACATGTTAGCTGTGGAGCCAACCCTGGGCTGTGGGACTTATGGGGCCATGGTTTTCAGGGTGGCAGAGACAGGGAGTCGAGGCCAAGTGTGTAACCCTGGGGTGTCCTGAATGCCCACATGTGTCAATAAGGACCACCCAGGAAGCTGTGGGCATGGGGGCCTGCACTGGACGCAGGATTCCAGGCTGCTGGGGTCCAAGCAGTCTCTGCCCAGAGTAGCTCCTGGCCACAAGAAGAGACTAAGTGCCCCAGGGAGGCTTTATGTTTGGAAGATTTGTCATCCCTGTCTCCTAGTCATCACTCAAATGAGGGTCAGGTCTTTAGGTCAAGTGTTCAGTTATTTCCTTGTTGAATACCTGGCTGTAGGAGGTAACTTATAGCAGTGTGAAATTCTTCTTTATTAACTTTTTAAAAATATACATAGCACAGATTCTGACATTTTAACCGTTGTTAAGTGTACATTTCAGTGACATTAACTACATTCAGGATGTTGTGCAACCATCATCGCTGTTCCCAGAACTTATTCATCATCCCAAGCAGAGACCTTGTTCTCGCTAAGCAATAGCCCCATGTGTCTGCCCCTGCCCCCCAGTCCTGGCACCCACCCTTTGCTCTGTCCCTGTGAGTCTGATGACTAGGTCCTTCCCATGTGAGTGGAATCACATGGGATTTGTTCTTTTTTATCTGGCTTATTTCTCTGAGCGTGATGTCCTTGAGACTGATCCATGCCATAGCATGAGTTAGTATTTCCCTCCCTTTTATAACTGGATAACGTTCTGTCGTATAGATGGACCATGTTGTGTTTATCTACTCTTCTACTTTTTGTACATGGTGAATAAGCTCTACAAATATTCATGTCAAAATGTCTGAGTCCTCACCTTCATTTCACTGAGTATACAGCAGTCCCTGCTTATCTGTGGAGGACACACTCCAAGACCCTAGTGGGTACCTGAAACTGCAGATAGCACCAAACGCTATATATACTGTTTTTTTCTGTAATACTTATGATAAAGCATAATTTATAATTAGGCACAGTAAGAGATTAACAATAAGAATAATAAAATAGAACAATTACAATAATATACCAACATCACTACCCTTGTACTTTGGAGCTATTAATAAGTAAAATAAAGATTTGAACACAAGGACTGTGATTTCACGATAGTCCATCTGCTAAGTGACTGAGATAGACACTCATGTGGGTGTCCTTGTCAGACACAGCAGGATGGGAGAAATTTCAGAACAGTGAGAGTGTAATTTAATACTTACAACTTGTTTCTCAAATTTTTCATTTAATATTTTTGGTTTCATTTAAAATTTAAACTATAGAAAGTGAAACCATGGTTAAGGGGGTATGATTGTACCCCTAGGAGTGAAACTGCCAGATTGAGTGGTGATACTAGGCTTAGCTTTTTGAGGAACCACCAACTGCTCCCCATAGCTGCACCATTTTATATTTCCACCAACAACATTCTTGCCAACATTTATTTCCTTTCTTAACATTATTCCAGTCATCCCAGCCTGTGAGGTGATATCTTACTGTGGCCTTGATTTGTATTTTCCTGATGGCCAGTGGTGCCTCTTATCATGTACTTATAAGCCATTTGGATCTCTTTGGAGAAATGTCTATTCACATCCTTTGCCCATTTATTAATCAGGTCATTTGCGTTTTTCTTCAGTGGAAGAAGTCCCTATATATTTTAGATGTCAGGCCCCAATCTCCTATGGTCCTTATATAACTTCATTTTATGTTTTCCTCTTGTTATTCAGTGGAAGGAGTCCTTACATATTCTAGATGGCAGGCTCTGATGAGATATAATTTGCAGACCTCTTCTTCATTCCATAGTTTGTTCTTTGACTCTTAATAATATCCTTTGATGCTGTCCTGACACCTACACCAGGCTGATTTATTGCAGTTCAATTCAGGCTCTAACCATCCAGAGTCAGCACAGACTCCACAAGGTAAAGGCCGTGGCCCCAGCAAGGCTGTCCCACATGAGATGCCATCTGCAGTCAGTCCCCAGGTCATTCACACTTCTGACTCTCCAGCTACAAAATGGGGTTTTCTAGGACCCCTCTTAGCCTTTATTATTCACTGGAACAATTCACATACCCCAGGAAAGCACTGATTTTACAGGAACAATGAAGTAACACTGAGAGTAGGTCTAGGAGGGCCTTCACATGACGCTCCCATTCCCTCCCTGTGGAATTGACACATCACCCTCTGGGAAGCTCCATGGAGGCTCAATATCCCGAGGTTTCATTGGGTTTTCATATAGCAGTGGTGTGGTCTCTAGCCCCTACTGCCTCCCAGCTAACATCTGCTAGGAGGTGCTGGTGTTCTCAGTATGGCTTATTGCTTGGCTGTGCCATCCTGGAGCTAGCTAGGTGCCCGTGTGTCCCTGCATTACTGTAAATGTAGGCATAGTCTCAGGGGCTTATGAACAGCAGAGATAGCAGACATTCTCCTGTTACTTGGGAAATTCCCAAGACTTAGATTTTCCCTCCAGGAACCAGTGACAAGTGAGTTAGATTTTTTTTTTTTTTATAGAGCCTCAAGCTATCTCCCTGGGTAGAATGCTGTGGCATCACAGCTCATAGCAACCTCCAACTCCTGGGTTCAAGCGAGTCTCCTGCCTCAGCCTCCCAAGTGGCTGGGACCACAGGCGCCCGCCACAACACTTGGCTATTTTTTGGTTGCAACAGTTGTTGTTTGGTGGGCCCGGACTGGATTCGAACCCGCCACCTTAGGTGTATGTAGCTGGCGCCTTAGCCACTTGAGCCACAGGTGCTGAGCCCGGATTCTTTATAATGTGACAGAAACTCAGTTCTGATGAAATCCAGTTTATATTTTTTTCTTCTATTGTTTGTGTTTTTGGTGTCAGATGTAAGAGTCCATTACCGGGTTCATCCAAGGTCATGAAGACTTAGTTTTCTTCTAAGGGTTCTATAGTTTTGTATTTTTGTTTGTGTGTGTGTGTGTGTGTGTGTGTATTTTAAGACAGTCTCACTTTCTTGCCCCCAGTAGAGTGCTTGGCATCATAGCTCACAGCAACCTCAAACTCTGGGCCTCAAGTGATCCTCTTGCCTCAGCCTTCCGAATATCTGGGGCTAAAGGTACCCGCAACAATGCCTGGCTTTTTATTTATGTATTTATTTATTTATTTTGAAACAGAGCCTCACTGTGTCTCCCTGGGTAGAGTACTATGATGTCACGGCTCACAGCAACCTCAAACTCTTGGGCTTAAGTGATTCTCTTGCCTCAGCCTCCCAAGTAATTGGGACCACAGGTGCCCACCACAATGCCCAGCTATTATTTTTGGTGCAGTTGTCATTGTTGTTTGGTAGGCCCAGGCTGGATTTAAACCCTCCAGCTCTGGTGTTTGTGGCTGGCACCCTAGGTGCTGACCTACAGGCGCCAAGCCCCAGCTGTTTTTAGAGATGGGGTCTCTCTCTTGCTCAGGCTGGTCTCAAACTCCTTATCTCAAGCGATTCACTCACCTCCAACCTCCCAGAACTTCATCTTTCTGTTTGTGGATATCTAGTTTTCCCAACACAATTTGGTAAACAGACAATTCTTTCCTCATTGTATGGTCTTTGATACCCTTGTGGAAAATCCATTAGCCGTAGACGTTTAGATTTATTTCTGTTTAGCCCTTAATTCTATTCCCTGGTTTAGTGTCACTATTCTAATTACATAGCTTCATAGTAAGTTTTAAAGTTAGAAAGTGTGAGTCCTTCAACTTCATTCTTTTTCAAAATTCTTGTGGCTATTCTAGGCCCTTTATAGTTCCATATGAGAATCAGCTTTTCCATTTCTTTAAAAAAAAACAAGTGCTGTTCGAATTTGATAAGGATTGCATTGAATAAATTGCTTTGGAAAGTATCGCAATTTTGACAATCTTAGGACTCCCAATCTAGGAACACAGGGTGTCTTTTCATTTTTTTCCATTCTTTCTTAACTTCTTTCAGCACAGTTTTGTAGTTTTCAGTATACAAGTCTTTCGCTTCCTTAGATAAATGTATAGTTAGATATCTTAATTGTTTTGGATGATGTTGTAAGTGGAATTATTTTCTTAACCTCTTCTGATTCTTTATTACTGCTGTGTGAAACCTAGCTGATTTTTGTTGTATTGATCTTCTGGCCTGCAACTTCACTAGTTTTGTTTTATAGTTCTGACAGTTTTCTGTGGAGTCTTTCTGTGATTTTCTCCATTACAATGATGGTGTCTGCAAACGGAGATAGTTTTGCCTCTTCCTTTCTGACTTGGGTCCTCTTTCTTGCCTCCTTTGCCAGGCCTTGCTGTGGTATGGTGGTCCTTTTCTTTTTCATCATCTCCAAGGAGTGTTTCAGTCTTCAGGGTCATGCTGTTAGCTGTGCATTTTTCACAAATGCCCTTAGTCGTGTTGAAGAAGTTCTTTCTATTCCTAGTTTTCTGAGAGTTCTTTTTTTGTTGTTGTTGTTAAATAATGAAAGGATGTAGGGTTTGGCAATGTCTTTTCTGCGTCAGTTGTGATGATTGTGTGGTTTTTGTCTTCAATCTGTCGAGGTAGTGGATCACATGGATTTTCTTTTGCTGAAGGCCTGTACTCCAGAATCAGTATCACGTTGGTTCAGTTTGCTGGGGCAGTCACATGCTGCACAATGACATTTACATCAACAGCGCCCCATGTATACCACACTAGTCCTATAAGATTACAGCAAAGCGGCTCGGCGCCTATAGCTCAACCGGCTAAGGCGCCAGCCACGTACACATAAGGTGGCGGGTTCGAATCCCCAGCCCAGACCCGCCAAAACAACAATGACGGCTACAACCAAAAAATAGCCGGGCGTTGCGGCGGGCACCTGTGGTCCCAGCTACTTGGGAGGCGGAGGCAGGAGACTGGCTTGAGCCCAGGAGTTGGAGGTTACTGTGAGCTGTAATGCCACGGCACTCTACCCAGGGGGACAGCTTGAGGCTCTGTCTCAAAAAAATAAAAAAAAGATTATAGCAAAGCTAAAAAAATCCTATCCTTTGAATGCCCTGACCCTGTGTGACCTCGGCTAATATGTGTTTATGTCTTAGATTTTAATAAAAAAGTTTTTGAAAAGTAAAAAAATTAAAAATTTTAAAAACAGGAAAAAACTTACAGAATGAAGATGAAAGAAAGGAAATATTTTTGTACAGCTGCATAGTGTGTATCTTAAGCTAAGTGTTATCACAGAGTTAAAAAGTTATTAAAACTTTTTAAAAATTATAAGGTAAAAAGTTATAGTGAGCTAAGGTTAATTAATTACTGAAGAAAAGCTTTTTTTAAAAAAGTAGGTTAAGTATAGGCAAACTGTCCAAGTTTGAAGTTTGAAACTTTATGAAGTTTACAGTAGTGCATGGTAACATCTAGGCCTTCACATTCACTCACCGAGAACAACATCCATTCCTGCAAGCTCTCTCCATGCTAAGCGAGCATGGAGTTACCGTCTTTGTTGTTGTTGTTGTTGTTGTTGTTGTTGCTGCAATCGTTATTGCTGTTTTTTTGCTGGGGCCAGTTTTGAACCTGCCACCCTCAGTATATGGGGCCAGCGCCCTACCCATTGAACCACAGGCACCGCCCAGGAGTTACCACCTTTTATACTGTATTTTTACTGAACCTTTTCTTTTGTTTAGATCTGTCTAGATGCACAGATACTTAATACTTACCATTGTGTCACAGTTACTTGCAATGTCTAGCATGTTACTTGCTACAGCCCAAGAGCAGAAGGCTGTACCACAGAGCCCAGGTGAGTGGTGGCTGTACGACCCAGGTATGTCAGGACACTGTGCTTGCTATTCACAAGGTGATGAGACTACCTGAGGACAAGTGTCTCAGTAGGTTGTCCCAGTGAGTGGTTAAGCACCATATTGACTGTATTTTAGTATATCATGTTTTCATTTCACAGAATTCACCAATTTCCTTTCCCTTTAATTTGTCAGGGTTCTGATTTTTCATACTTCTTTTCTAGTGGTCAGAGAATATACCTCCTGTTATTTCAGTCTTTTTAGCTCTGGCCCATAGTGTGGTATACGGTCTGTCCTGGGGTGTCCATATGCATGGGAAGGGTGGGGAGCTGCTTTCTGGGGTGAGCATCCTGCATAGTCTGGTCTAATGGGTCTGCAGTGCTCTTCAGTCCTCTTTCTCTTTGTTGGTCTTCTGTTTTCATATTCTGTCTTTTATTGACATCTGTTTAACAGATTTTAAAAATAGCAAGTGTCATCTGGGCTTTGGGTCAGTCTAGGAAGTAGGTTTTGTGTGGTCTTTGATACAGCCTCATCCGTATGTGCTGAATGGATAAGAACAGTGGCAACAGGCAGGAAACTGGGCCTGTTGCTGTCCTAGTAGCCCAGGTGTGGATGGCAGGTCAACCATTGTGCTTCTGGGCCGCTTGACGCCACCAGTACTAGGCGCTTTTCCCATCCCCTTTCCACAGAGCACTGTCCTACTTCAAGACTGGCACCCACCAGAAAAAATGTCAGGCACACTATGAGCTATGGCCCTTTCAATTGGAAGAGCCACGTTTTAAGATTTTATTTCTATTTTTTTATTATTTGATTTTAATTTTAAGAGACAGGATCTTACTCTGTTGTCTAGGCTAGAGTGCATTGGTGCAATCATAGCTCACTGCAACCTCAAACTCCTAGGCTTAAGCGATCCTCCTGCCTCAGCCTCCCAAAGTACTAGGATTATAGGCATGAGCCACTGTACCTGGCCAAGAGCCACGTTTTAATGCATTTTCAGTTTGTTTCCTGTTTTTGAGATACTGCTGAGGGCCTCATGTCTATATGTGAGATGTACTTTGAGCGGCACTCGCTTCAAATTAATCAGGTATTTCATTTGGTAAGAGCTTATTGCTCTCCTACACATTTGGTTCTCTTAATGGGAAACTCTCTTGTGGTCTTGTAGTGGGAAGTGTGCATTTGATCCAATTGGGCAGTCCAGGCCGTTCCTAGGACCTCCTTTGTCCCCCACTGTTCTGTGTCCAGGCCTTGAGCAAGTTTGGCTGCTTGTGACCTGTGGGTCCAGCAGAGGCAGGGTGAGGCTAAGGGACACGTGAAAGTGTGAGCTGGGCAGTCGTCTATCTCAAAGGCCCCTAAGAACAGTGAGGCCTGGGGGGTCCTGAGGAGGGGAACCCAGACCACCTTGGCCCCCAGGAATGCAGGAGGGGACTATGCAGGCCCAGGGTGGTCTGTGAGTGCCGAGTGTGACAGATTGCAGCCGAGAGTGTTCTTTATGGCCTCCAGGGCTTTGGCCACGGGGCGAAAGCCAACTTTTCCCCTCTTAACTACCTCTGCAGCACGTTAATGGCCCCAACTGGTAGAACTATTTCGAGTTGCAGACAGCTTGATTTATCCCAGCTCTGTTCTTAAATGGTTGCTAATTTCTCACTGCAAGAAAATTCACAGTTCCTTGGTGAGTCAGCTTAATAACAAGCTGGGGGCAGACACTCTAGCTAACAGTGGACTTGCACTTGGGGTAGCATGCTCTGCTGAATTCTGGCCTATGTGGCCAGGCACAGCAGCACAGGCTGTGTTCTTAGGCTGTGTGTGGAGACAACTAACAGCTCACAGACACTTTGGAAGTGTCAAGACCCTGTTTTCCATGGAGTGGGTTCCTCCTGGGCTACAGTTGGGCTGTGGACACATAGCCAGGGACACTTTAGGCTCCTGTCCTCCTCTTGCACCCCAATAGTATATGTGTGTAAAACCCATATGTTGAGGAAGTAAACCCACTCTACTCCATCCAGCTATCTGTCCGTAGTTTAGTTTTTGTCTTTATAAGCAAAGTGGAAATGCTGAAAAGCATGGACTCTCCCCACATTTGCTCTGTGTATACCTGGTGTAACATCCCTATCAGATCAGACAACACTGGCAGCACTAGGTCTGAGTCCACCAGAGCTTCATGGAGGTGATTCCTGTGCCATCCTAGGGCCCACAGGCATCCACTTCCCTCCTCAGCCTCCGTCCATTCACATTGTTTCCACTTCCTGCTTGAGTCACTTACGGCTGCTCCCTTCCTGGCTCCCAACACCACATGGGCACCTGACACACTGCTCACAGACCACAGAGCTCACTGCTCAGTGCCCATTGGGCATATGTGGCCAGGTGGAGCCCAAGACCTCTCCCTGCTCCTATAATTTCTCTCAAAATGCTTCTACTAGGCTGCAATCCTATGCAAATTTTTGCATCTTGTCTGTGCGTATGTGGACTGTGTCCTTCAAGGTTTATGAAAGTTTCTCACCAAATCCAAAGGGCCTTTAACCAGGCAATTTCTATGAAGGTAGAGCTGGCTGGAGGGGAGATGGTTGCTGGGCTTATTTATTGGTGGCTCAGAGTATGAGACAAGTCCACCATGGGCTCCCAGAGGCCATGCAATATTTTGGGCCTGGCAGCATCACACATTGATGACTAGACGGCTTGTCATCCTGGGCCACAGGAGGAACAACCATTCTAAGGCTTGGCCAGACTTCATGTGTTCCATTCTTTCCATCCCCTGTTATATGGAATGCACACGATGCCATTTAATTACTTCAGCTCCTTTCGGAAAGGAAAAAGAATCTGGACCAGTATTCCACAGGCACCAGTAGTTTGAAGGTTAACGTAGGAATTTTCTTTGCAGACCTTGCAGCCGTAAAGATCTCTTTTGTAGTTTCATAGTATTAATTTCTAGTGCAATTTTGGCAGGCGGGCTGAGGGTCTCAACGGGCTATTTGGAACACGTTCTGTTTTTTAAGGTCCTCTGCTTGGTGAGACTTTCTCTAAATCAAAACATTGAATGGGAACCAGCCTTATTCTGACCGTGTACAACGTAAAATGCCCCAACTTTTATTGGCAGATCAGCTGGTCATGGTCACAATTATATGTGTATCTGATTGGGCAAAGGCCCAGAATACAGATATTTTTGCTTTTGCCATTATTTGATTGTGGAGTGGAAAAAGGTAGTTCGTTCAGCCTCTTTTTAAGAAATTAACATCATTTTTCAATTACAGATATTAATAATTATACATGTAGGGTACCTAGTGATGTTTTGATAGATATAATGTGTAGTGATCAGATCAGGGCATTTAGCACATCCATTGTCTCACACAGTTATCATCCACCCTTTTGAGGGGGTGGTGGATGCAAGTGTAGGGCATTTGGGGTGGACAGGCATTGTGTGGTGCTATGGTTGTATCTCTACATAGCTCCTGCTGCTTAGACTGGTGGCCACTCCAAGTGTGATGCGCTCTTAAGTGTGACACTCACATCAGGACTTGATGTTAAAGAATATAATATAGCATCAGTAATTATTTATCTTGATTGCACGTTAAAATGATGGCATTTTGGACATTGGGTTAAGTAAAATACTTTGTTAAATTAATTTTACCTGTCATTTTTTTAATGTGTCAACATGTGGGTATGAAAAAACAGGAAGTGGCCTATTGAGCCTACCTTTTTGTGGCCATCTTGCTGTGGATGCTCATGTCTGGGGGCCAGTGCGGGGCCTAGGCCTGGCCTCCCGCGGATGTGTCAAGGGCCTTTCTACTGCCTTGAAAGGGACGTGCGATTTTTTGCTGGGTGCTAGGATATGGCCTGAGTCATCATGTTAGGGGCATGTCCCTGTGGTGCCCGCAGCACCGCCTGCTGTGAACAACTCAGCTGAGATGGAGCTAGGAGCACATTGCCTCTTTAGTGAGACATACAGTAGTAAATTTGAGACATAGCTGAGATAAAGTGGGCAGCATTCTTAGAGCAATGTCAGGGTACCTTACACAGGTATCCAAAGTCTTACCTTTTATTTAGGACAGCTAGGGGATGAAAAAACAGAAAACAAAATTGTACGTGTGCTTTAATCCCAAATTTGTGTTTTGGGGGGCGAGTATATAGATATAGGAATAGGGGAAAAAGATGGATGAAAACATGCCATAGCAGCACTGATGGCTGACTAGCAGTGATCAAGATTATGGACAACTTTTGTCTCTCTTGTTTCCCGATTTACTACACACACTGTTACTATAAAATAAAAACAAATGGCCATGGAGGTAGCAGGACTTGTGAGTGGCTGGTGGGAAACATTCATATCGAGGGTTCTGGAAGTGACTTGGGCTTCCCATGGGGTAGAATCCCTACAAACCCATCTCCCCAATCTCCCCAGCTATAGTTCCGAAGGATATTTCAGTTTAAAATAAACTTAAGTCACACTTTAAAATATAGTTAACAAGGACTCAGAGAAGAGCCTTGAGCAGATCTGGGTCCCCAACCAGCGAGGCCTCCTCACAGGTCCTGAGCATTTAGACTTGTGCAGTGTGGCTGTTCCCAGCAGGATACCTCTGATCATGGCAAAAGTTGGAGCAGATGAGGAGGAACCTGCCACCCCAGTAGAGAGCTGCGGGTTTCTTTCCTTTTTATTACAGGGCTTGGGTACCAGCCATGTGAGCTCATGGGAGCAGAAGATGGAAAAGACCTACTGTATGAGGTCACCAGCCCCCCCCACCCCCGGCTGCTGACCCCACCATATACTTTCCAGAGCCCCATCCAGTTTTCTAAGTCATGACTCAACTGATGGAGTTTCCACCAGTTCCCAGAGGATGAGACTCCGGCTCGAACCAGGAGTTTATTCATCTGTTTCATGACAAAGAATACAGCAAGGACACTGTGTTTGGAAAATGCGACGTGTCTCTTCTCACCTCACTGCCACCTTGCCTTACCCTGGAGTGACCCCAGCCCTCACCCCCTATCTGCAGAGAGGGGTGGACATGGGGTTGGTATGGGTTCCTCTGGGCGCAGCAGCCACCCTGGCAGGGCCCTTTTTGGTTTTCACAGCTTGTTCACATTTGTGATCTCATGTGAGCCATGTGTTCCCATGGAGGAAGCTGGATCCAACGCCCCATCCTCCCTCCTGGCCACCTCCGCCTTAATACTGTTTCTTGTTGCTCAGAGATCATTAGGTAGCATTGCCAAGGCCTCTGGTCAGCCCAGGGGGCAGGCCATGATGGGGCAGGAGGCATCTCTATGACTAAATCCCATTGGGGGCTGCTACCTGCCTCTGGAGCCCAAGAGCCAGGGCTGCCCTAGACCCTGGGATACCTGGCTTTCTGCTGAGTCATCACATCACTCCTTAAAGTTACTAGGGGCTTAAGTTCCCTCCCCTCTGATCACTTCAGCCCCTAGAAGAAGGCCCAACCCATAGGGATTCAGCACTGAGGGTGCCTCACATGGGTCAGCATCTGTGGATCCTTTTTCCTGACGTAAGCAGTGATCCTGAATTCTTCCTGAAAGAGGGGTACATGTTTATTACAAGTGGTGGGTCACTAAAATTTCTTCTAAAACGTTTTCCTTTTCATTGCCAGGTGTGATATTTTAAGTTTTTAAACAAACCCAGGCTTAGTAAGTGTGCAGGTGAAGCAGCACTTTGCAGTGAGATTTTGTTCATAGACCTGGTGGGGCCAGAACAATGGAGCCTGCCCACATCCTTAGCCTGCAGGCCATTTCCCACTTTGCCCCAGCAGACACCCTTCTGCATCTCATGGCATTCTCATGGGTGGCAGACACGCTGCCTTGCACTTTGCACACCTCACCAGGCCCTGAGTGCCCCTGATACTTCTGCACATCTTCTGTCCTCTGCAGCCTTGGGATGTTTGTGTTTGTTTTGTTCCGGCTTTAGTGTTTATGCATGAAACATCTTACACCAATAGATAAGATATTTTTCTTTCTGAACTCTGTTCTGCTTACGTCAGTCTGCAGTCAGTACCCAAGTACGAACAGTCCCAGGAATGGTGGCCAGCTAGGCAGAGGGCTCTGGTCCCAGTTGTCAAGCACATAAGTTTCTTGATGTGGTAGGGACGACAGGCTGTGTCTGTTCGGAGAGTACAAAGAGGCAGCTCACCAAGACTTTGTGCTTCTCTCCAGATCCTGAGGAGGATGAAGGGGCTGGCCCTGGATGCGGAGACAGAGCTGGAAAGACAGGATGAGGCCCTGGACAACATGACCACAGCTGTGGACCGGGCAACCCTGACCATTGACAAGCACAACCGGCGGATGAGAAAGCTGACATAAAGCTGCCCTTGTCCCACAGGCCTGCACTGGGCTCCTGTCTCTGCCCTGCATGTCTCCCACCCCAAGATGAAGGCCTGGGAGACAACATTTCTGTGACACACCAAGGGAATGCACTTGCCTCAAACAGGGCCTGAGACCATGGGGACACATGCCCCAGCTTGCTGGCTGCTCTGCCCAGCTGGGGACAGGCGGCCTGGCCTAGCACCAAGGCTGTGCCTTCCTCCTCCTACTGTTTTTGCTGCACATGAGAGGAAGATGTCTCCTGAAGGGTCTCCTTGCAGCTCCTACAGGCATGGTCTGTGAATGAAGTGAGGATAGGAACTCCCCACCACCACCACCACCCAGGATGACTGTAGTCCCAGGGCACAGACCTACTCACCATGTTCATCATTAGGACAGACACCTTTCCTCTTAGATGTCCTGAGGTTCTTTGAATGAAGCTAGAGTCTAGCACATCTCTCTGGAGCATCCTCTAAGCACCCTGCATATTCTCTTCTTACCCAGTTTTTAACTAAAAGTGAAAATAGCATGACTATACCTTAAAAAAAAACTATTGATTTTTTTTTTTTTTGACTTTCGTGGCTCCATTTCCATCTTAAAATAAAAGGGAAGTGCTCATTTTAGAACATTCCTTAAAGACTCATGTCAGTGTTCACTGCCAAAGGGTTCTGTGTGTCCCTGGAGCCCTTGAGGACAGCAGGTGCATGGCTGTCTGGGATGGGGAATTGGGGTGGCCCTGGCCAGTTCTGCCCCATCACAGCAGACTGGGACAACTCTACCATAGAAGCCCTGTCCCTAGCCAGGGTCTGACCTACCTTGGTCCTGCCAAGATGGCTCACAGACCTGAACTGCCCATACTGGCATGTGTAGCATTAGTGTCCTGAAGCTGCAGACATCTCACAAATTTGGGCACTATAACAGGGATCATTACTGAAGGTGTGAGGCCGGGAGCCCAGTATCAAAGTGTCCCAAGCTGTGCTCCCCCTGGAGGCTCTGTAGGGGACCTGCATGGCCTCTTGTAGCTCCTTGGGAAGCTCTGGGTGTGCGTAGTTCTGGGTCACTCTGTGATCTCAGGCTATCTTCCCATCTGTGTGTCTCAAATCTCCCCTTTCTCTCAGCGGAGTGCCAGTCACTAGGTTCAGGGCCCACCCTAATCCAGGACCATCTTATCTCAAAGTCTCTCACTGATTATACCTGCTAATAAGGGCCCATCCTGAGGCTGCACATGAATTTGGGAGTCACTGTTCGAGCCTCCAAGGCCAGCCTTGGATAGAAGTTCAGCATGGTTGAAACTGACTGACATAGTCCAAGAAGATGTTGAAGGAGCACATCCAGGAAGTCACCATTAGGAGGAACATTCATCTTCTTTCCTTTTTTAATCTGGTGGATTGTTTCCTACTTTCTGTCTTACTTGGTTTATACTTAGCAACCTCTAAGGAGGAACTCAGGCCCATCCCTTGAAGAGTCCTTATTCTTTTTTTTTCTTTTTCTTTGTATTAATTTAAGGGGGGTGAGTGTAATTGTGTTACATGCATCAATTGCATAATGGTGAAGTTAGGGCTTTTAGGGTATCCACTACTTGAATAATGAGCATCATACCCATTAGGTAATTTCTCTCCACCTACCTTCCTTCCTTTTGAGTCTCCACTATCGGTGTCCATGTGTGCCTGTCGCTTAGCTCCCGTTTATAGATTAGTAGATGTGGTGTTTGTTTTTCCATCTCTCAGACCATTCCTCAGATAAGATACTTCACTTAGGATAATGGTCTCCAATTCCTTCCAAATTGCTGCAAAAGGTATTCATTCTTTTTATGGCTGAGTCCCTAGCCAGGGTCTCAGTGTATACTACATGGTATACACATACCATATTTTGTTAATCCACTCAGTTGATGGGCACTTGGGCTGGTTGCACATGTTTGTGATTGTGAATTGTGCTGTAATAAACATTCAAGTGCAGGTGTCTTTTTCATAAAATGAGTTCTTTTCCTTTGGGTAAATACCCAGTAGTGGGATTGCTAGATGGTAGGTCTACTTTTAGTTCTTTGAGGATTTTCCATACTGTTTTCCACAGATGTACTAATTTGCAGTTCCCCCAACACTGTAAGTGTTCCTTTCTTTCTGCAGCCACGCCAGCATCTGTTGTTTTTGGACTTGTCAGCCTTTCTGACAGAGGTGAGATGATATCTCCTTGTGATTTTAATTTGCATTTCCCTCATAATTGTGATGTTGAGCATTTTTTTCATATTTTAGTCTATCTTCTATTGAAAAACTGTGCGTGTCTTTTGCCCACTTTTTAATAGGGTTGTTTGTTGTTGAGCTGAGTTCTATATAGAACCTGTCAGATGTGTGCTTTGCAAGCATTCTCACTCATTTAACAAGTTGTTCACTCTGTTGATCCTTTTGCTGTGCAGCTTTTTGGTTTGAGTCCCATTTTTCTATTTCTTTGTTTGTTGAGGCCCTTCATTCTAATGCTGCCAGACAGCTGTGGTTCCTCAGTTCTTCTGGGGATCCCAGGGAGGCAAGCATTTGCCCAAGCCTTCCAGGGCAGGCTGACCCTAGAGCCCTGTTCCATCACCAGGGAAGGGCAGGGATAGCCACAAGACTGTCACCACAGGGCTCCTGCAGACGCACCATCCAGCCTGGTGGTGGGGGCAGGGGGACATACCAACCATCTGCCCAGACACCAACAGAGGCTGGCCAGGCTTTGTCCAGAGTCCATGGCTTCTCATGAGGAATAAAGATTCCCACCCCGAGCTGCACGTGGGTACATACTACGGACAAGGTCTACATGTATACACATATAGGCATGCATACTGACATGGATGTGTACACACATCCAGATGTATACATGTGTACATGCTCACCCACACACATTGCCCTAAGTGTTCCCCCAAGCAGGCCGTTGGCATCCCTCCAGGTCCACACCCTCCCTCTGGACAGCAGGGCCAGGTACATCCTGTGCCACCCACAGGTGATTGCTCTCTGTCTACGTCCAGCTCAGGACAATCCTGAGTAGCTGAGAGGAATGAACCTAACCTGCTGTGTGAGTTCTGCCAGGGCTGCCCTGCAGTGTTCCCAGCTGTACCCTTGGAGACTAGCCAGCATCTCCTCCCTGACTTCCTAGGGCCACACTTATCCACAAAGCAGCAGGACATGAGACCAGTATGCAGCTACATGGGGAAAGATGTGTCTGGGTTCCCTAGATGGTGGGGCTGGGACCCGGACAGGGGGCTTCTATTCAGTGCTGGCCTGAGCTGTCACTTGGGAGACCTAATGACAAGTGGTATGTGAATTTGGCATTGCGGTAAATGAGAGCTGTTCTACACGGCCCTTTCCTATCCAAGAAGCAATGAACCAGAGAGCAAGGGTCTATTTGTAAAGACTAAAGAAAGCTGTTTTAAAGATGGAGGTAGGGCACTTAATGCATTTAGATCTTTACATGGGCACATGATTTTTCACCATTGACCCTGCCTGAACAACACAAAACAAGAACTAACCTTTTTATAAAACTGGGCAAAGCTCCTAGATTGAGACAAAATTGCCAAAAAAACCTTAAAATACAAGAACTACATCCACCTGCTGTCTGTACCCAGGCAAGGAAACCACTCATTTTGTTCATATGTTCTCTTGTGTGGGGTCTCCCTGCTGTACACAGGACCTCACAGTGTGTACAGCACCCTTGTCCTGTTCCCTCACTATGCATGGGACCTCACAGTTAATATGGTATGCAGTGGTGAGAAAGTAGAATCCTCCCAATAAAATCAGAAAGAAGAAGGATGTTCCTTCTCATTTAAAAAATTTTTAACATTTTACAGTTAGCTCTAGCTAGTGTATAAAAAAAGGAAATAAAAATAAACTTATTGAGAAGTTAGAATAAAAGTGTGTTTGTTCACAGATGACATGATTTTCTGAGTAGAAAATCTAAAAAATGATCAAGGAAAACTCCCTAGATGTAATAGAAAAGTATAGCAAAGTTTCAGAATATAAGATTAATATACAGAAGTAAATCACTTTCCATATGCCAGCAATGGATGTGTCCAATTTCAAAAACAATACCATTGACAATAGCACCTCAAATGATGAAATCTTAGGTACAAATCTTTAAAAATGTATGTAAGATATATAAGAAAACAATACAATTTTGATGAAAGCAAACAAATGAAATACTTCATGTTCACGTACAGAAAGTCTCTGTATTGTCAAGATATTAGTTTTTTTCATTCAATCTATAGATTTACTGCAATGCCAGTGAAAATCCTAGCACATTATTTTGTGGATATCAAAAATATTCTAACATTTATATGGAAAGACAAAAGACCCAGAATGGCCAACTCAATACTGAAGGAGAAGAAAAAAGTTGGAGGACTGTTACTGATTAACTTCAAGACTTAAAACTTGGTGTAAAGGTACAGTATTCAAGACAGTGCAATACTGATTTTAAAAATAGACAAATAGATCAGTGGAACAGACAAAGAACCCACATATATATATATTTAGTCTACTGACCTTTGATGACAGTGCAAAAGCAACACAATGGAGAAAAGATGGTCTTTTCAACAAATAAGGGTGGAACAACTAGATATTCACATGTGAAAAAACAGATCTCACACCCTAAACAAAAATTAACTCATAGGCCTAATTGTAAAATATAAAACTGTAAGTGCCCTAGAAGATACCATAGGAGAAAAACATAGGTTACCTTTGGTATAGTAGAACTTTTTAGATGCCACACAAAGCTGTGATCTGCAAACAAATAATTGACAAGCCAGATTTCATTAGAATCAAAAACTCTGGCTCTGCAAAAGACACTGAAAATAATGAGACAAGCCTCAAAATTGGAGAAAATATTTGGAAAAGACATTTGACAAAGACTTTCTCCAAAACTACAAATAAGTCATAAGATGCATTAAAATGTAAAAATCCAATTAAATGTGAACATAAGAACATAAACACATCACCAGAAAAGATACATAGATGGCAAGTAAACAAAGGAGGAGATGCTCAACATTATATGTCATTGGGAATTGAAATTAAAACAATGGCCAAATTATAGTACACTGACACCACCAAATGCTAGTGAGGATGTGGAGCAACAGGAACTCCCATCCATTGCTGGTGGGAATGCAAACTCCTCCACTTTGTAAGATAGTTTGACAGTTTCTTACAAAAGTAAACATGCTCCTACCATATGACCCCACAGTCATGTTCTTTGGTATTTACCCAAATGTACTGAAAACTTATGTCTACACAAAACCTGAACATGAATATTTATAGCACCTTTACTCATGATTGTCCAAACTTGGAAGCAATCAAGATGACCTTTAGTAGGTGAATGGATAAAATGTAGTCCATCCAGACAATGGAATATTACTCAATGCTGAAAAATAGGGTGGTGCCTGTGGCTCAAGAGGGTAGGGCGCTGGCCCCATATGCCAGAGGTGGTGGGTTCAAACCCAGCCCCGGCCAAAAATAAATACAATTTTAAAAATGCTAAAAAATAACTTATGAGACAGTGAAAAAAATAGAGGAAACAAATGTATATTACTAAGGGGACGAAACTAATCTGAAAAAGTTGCATACTGTATGATTCCAATTTTATGAAATTCTAGAAAAGTCAAGACTATGGAGACAGTAAAAAGATTAGTGGTTGCCAGAGTTGGGAGGAGCGAGGGATGAATCAACAGAGCCCAGAGAATTTTTAGGGCAGTGAAACTATTCTGTTTGGTATTAAAATGGTGGAATTATACACTTGTCAAAACCCATAGACTGTACATCAGCATTGAACCTTAATGAAAACTCTAGACAATAATTGTCAATATAGGTTCATTGATTGTAGTAAATTGACCACTGTGGTGGGGGATTTTACATTGGGGGAAGCTCTGTGTATGAAGGGGCAGGGAACATAATTAATTCTCTATACTTTCCACTGAATTTTTCTGTGAACCTAAAACTATTCTAAAAAGAAAGGGATGGGCTCGGCGCCTGTGGCTCAAGCAGCTAAGGCGCCAGCCACATACACCTAAGGTGGTGGGTTCGAATCCCCAGCCC
>NW_003852680.1:284970-286185 GCF_000181295.1 Otolemur garnettii
CCTCTCTATTTTTGTGCCAGTACCATGCTGTTTTGATCACTATGGATTTATAGTATAATCTGAGGTCTGGTAGCGTGATTCCTCCTGCTTTATTTTCATTAGATTTTAAAGCCTACGGATAATCCTCTGTGACTCAAGACTTTGCCCGGTGTGCCCAACCCTCCACCCATGGGACAATCCTTTTTTCTTTTTAGGCAGAACATATCCTCAGACGAGTAGCTCTGTCAGCCTGTGTTCTGACTTTAGAATTCTAGAATTCCAACATCCCTTTTCCACTTTGTTTCTCTACCTTTCAGTTCAAGCTGGAAGTGTTTCCACTGATATAATAATCTCAGACACCACGTGGGTCTCCTGTATATGTGACAAGCATCAATAGATTGGACAATAGGGTCCTCCATAGGTCTTTCTTAGACAATCCCATCTTTATTCCTAGCTTCTGTTGAGATAGTTGAATGGCACCATGAGTCATACAACTAATCTCTTCAGCAAAATGTCCAGCCACGCCCTTGGTGTCCTCTCCAGAGTGCACTTTTCCTAAAAATGAGTTTCCTAATTTTAGCATCTTTTGCTATCCGGACAAGTTGAGAATTTCCCAAATCATGGAGTGTTGGTTGCAGTTTTCATTTGCTTAACAGTTCCATCAATTTATCTCTGTCCTTTTGCATTTTACTTAACCACCAAGAAGATAGGCCACACCTTCAATACTTTGCTTAGAATCTCAAGGTCATCACTTGCCAGTTCTGCTTTCCGCCCAACAGTAGAACAAAATTTAACCAAGTTCTCTGCCATTTTATAGCAAGTTTCCAACAGTTTCCAATAACATCTTCCTCATTTCCTCTGGGCCTTCCCTGGCAGAAGCTTTAACATCCGTATTTCCACCAACAATGTGTTCAAGGCAGTCTAGGATTTTTCCATTCTGTACTTCAGAGTCGTTGAAGCCTCTACCTATTTCCTGATTCCAAAGCCACTTCCTCACCCAGGTTGTTGGTAGAATGCACTTCCTCTCCATAGCAGGACTGAGTGCCTCCCCAGGTCTCAGGTATCTTAGGATCTGCCTGTCCTCTCTGTGTTTTCACCACTCAGGAAGCTGTAGGCCAGCTCTCCCGGCTTACCTGGTGGGAGTGGAGAACTGTATGCCAGGCCTCAGGAAGTTACATCCTGTCTCTGAACATCCTTTGCTGGCGTGGGCCCCCACAGGTCAGGCATCATCCCCTC
>NW_003852680.1:286282-301014 GCF_000181295.1 Otolemur garnettii
TACAGAAGCCCCTCAGCACTGGTGAACCTGGGAGACCCACCTCCCCGTCATCTACCCTGGTGTCTTTGAGGGACGTAAAGAGAGACCAGCCCTGCTGACAGAAGTTCCTGGCACTTATGTCCTGGGCACTCTTGCTGTGAGTCCCTGGATACCGAGTGTACAGGGCAGTGTACAGGGCGGCAGTCAGCCCAGGGCCGACCAGGGAGGGGGCGTGGCCACATGCAGCCGCTGCCTAGCGTCAGGAAGAGGGAGGGCTTCTTCTGCTCTCCCTGGTAACGAACCCCATTTACAGAGACGTTAGGATCCATTCCACATGTGCAGCATGTTTTTAATTTAATGGTTTATATCGCGGTGGACTGTTGACAGCAGTGAAGTCAGCTACAGCAACGGAGCAGTTCTGGGCCAGTAAGCCTTGTCTAGTACACAGGGCGCTGCCACTGGCTGGCCGCAGAGGACATCGTGGTTTGCCCACGAGTCATGTTTGGGCCCTCTAAGTCTGGGCCTCTTGGTCCTAAAGTCATGCAACACACATCCCTTGTCCCTCAGAGGGAGGAGAGACCAGTCCTGGACTCAGAGGACTTGGGGTCCAGGGAGGAAGGTGCAGGCCACGCGGGCCTCCCCCAGAGGCTGGATAAAGGGGGACCAAGTAATATCTGTAAGAGGGAAGGTGGCCCGTGAGGCGAACAAAGAGCCAAGCTTGGAGGTGGGGTGGGGTGGGAGGGTGCTCCCTGTGCCTGCCGGCGTGTGAGTCGGGAGAGCATTTAGCAGGGCTCGTTGGAGGGCGCCCAGGGCGTGGGGGCAGGGAGTCTGTCGAGGCAGGTGCCTTCTGACTGTGAGTACAGCAGACAGCTCAAGATGAGAGTTGAAGCTTTACGGGGTGCTGAGAAGTGAGTGCTGGTGACAGACCTCATGGTAGATCCAAGGATTGCTTAGAGAAAATGACACACCAATATCTTCTCGGGAAACAACCACAATGCCCAACTTCCCCAGCCAGTCTCGAGGACGCAGAGAACGGTGGGAGGGTCTTTGCCATCTGACAACCAGGATAGTGGGCTCCTACACCTGGGGAGTGGGAAGTGCAGGAAGAGACCTGAGGGCCTGAGGCCACCTTCCTGCCCAAGCAGAGACCCAGGGCAAGGGAATCCGGCCCGGCCCTACCCGCGCTCTGGGAGGTGGCTGCGCGCTTGTAGGTCTCCAGAGGCCGTCCCGGCAAGCGCATAGCCAGATGAAAAAACACATCACCCCGCAAGTTTCAGAAGAAATCCCCTCAGCATTGACTTTCCGCGATTTTTCAAAGGAGACGCTTCCAAAACAAGAACCTCTGCTTAGATTTGGAAGCAATTCCTCCTTCAGAGTTTAATTCCTTCCTTATGTTTGGAGTCTGATGAAAGCGAGGCCACTTCACTTGACGCCCTGCCGCCGTCTGCAGGGCGTGGAGGACCCGCCCGGGGAGAAGCACGTCGCGTCCCCGCGCCTGCAACACTCTGAGCCTGAACGCGCCCGCGCAGGTGCCA
Source organism: Otolemur garnettii (assembly GCF_000181295.1). Taxonomy (NCBI): domain Eukaryota; kingdom Metazoa; phylum Chordata; class Mammalia; order Primates; family Galagidae; genus Otolemur; species Otolemur garnettii. Next base: position 287,797 of record NW_003852680.1, read on the forward strand.
GACAGCGAGAGGGGCGCGGACACAGCCCTCAGACTCTGGGAGGTGCTAGTGTGCGCCCAGCAGGGTGTGGGAGGCTGGGGAGACCGGGGGCGGGGCCCAGGGTGGTCTGGAGGAAATGGGGGATGGTGGCGTGGCCTGGCTGTGGACCGGCGAGAAAAGTGGGCAGGAGCCGTGTGTGGCCCGCCGGGCCGAGGAAAGAGAGTGACTTGGCTTGGCGGGTGGGCGGGGCCGTGCCAGGTGGACTAGGGGGACGGCCTCAGAGGGGCAGTGGGCTTGAGTGAGATCTCAGAGTGGGGTCTCTGGGCGTGGCCTGGTTGGCTGAGGAAAGTGGCCGTGACCTGGGCGTGGGTGGATGGGTAGCGCAGAGGCACCACCAGGTGGAAGGCAGACGGTGGCGGGGGGGGGAATGAGGATGCAGTGGGGCGGTGGGTGGAGCAGTGGGTCTAGTCAGGGGGTATGAGGGCACGGTGGAGTGGTGGGCGTGAGTCGCCTGGATCAGATCCGGGAGGGAGGACGTCCACGTGGAGCGGGGGCAGAGGGTGCAATAGGTCTGTGGACGCAGCAGGGTCCTGTCCCGGCAGCTGAGAACACAGCCCACACTGGGTTGGGGGAGAGAGCTGAGGCTGGCGGCAGAGGAGGGAAGCTGAGCAGCCTTCTGAGTGTGAGGGTGGGGGAGGAAAGAATATGCACCTTTGGGAGGCCAAAGTGAGCTGGAAACTGCATGGAGGTCACCAGTCCCTCGTCCGGAGGCCTGGGGTCTCCTGCAGGAGCCCCAGGACTTCACAGGACGCTGACCCAGGGCCCGCCTGGAGCAACAAAGTCCCAGTCGCTCCAAAGGTGGGTTTGGTCCTGTAGGGCGTCCCTGAGGGAGGGAAGGACCCTGTCTCAGAAAGGTGTACCTGCACAGGTAGCCTTGGGGACGTTCTCCTGAAGCCCACTGGTCCCCTTTCCTGCCTGCAGTCAGCCTTATAGGCTTAGGATTGGGAGGAGCACAGTCAAGTGGGGTGTGTGTGTGCGAGAGCGTGTGCTCAGGTGTGTGCTGGTGTGCATGTCCATGCTTGCTGTCTATGCAAGTGTATACTCAGGTATGTATGTGGGTATACTTGGTTGTGTGTAGGTGTGTGTGCCCATGCATGGTATGCATACACATGTATGCTCAGGTGTGTGTAGCGGCAGTGTGCACATACATGGTGTGCTCTTGTGTGAGCAGGTGTGTTGTATCAATAGGACACTAACAACCATGCTGCTGCTTTCAACTCTCAATTTGAGGATCACCCCGTGGACTTTTCAATTTTCCCCCAGTCTTGCCATTCATCTCCAAACACAAATACCTGTTCATATACCAAGAAGGGTTTGCCAGGATGTGAGGTGCCAGTAAGAAGGCTGTAGCATCCTCAGCAGATCAGGGCTGTGTTTACCAAAACTTACCCTCCGGGAGTCCTGAGATATCTGGGATCTACATGTGGCCCAGCCTAGGGCAGTGCCAGAGAATCAGTTTGCCCCACTGATTGGCCTTGTATGAGCCAGGAAGCGAGTGTTCTCCTAGCACTTTCCAATTGCCACCCACCGTAAGCTGCTCTCCTCTCCTGTGCCTTCTGGGGACAATGGTCTCTCTGAGGCCCAGTTTGTGGGGCTTGAAACTCTCCCTAATCTGTCAGAAAAGGCCCAGTCACCAAGATTTGCTGCCCAGCAGGCCCCAACAGGGTCTGAGGAGAAGTGGACTTCACACCCACACCTGACTTCAGGTCCTGACTTCAGGTCCTGACTCCTGCAGCCACAGCCTGGGTCTGTCAGCAGCCTCCTCCATAATATGATACCCCAAGTCCTGGCCCCCTTCTGTGTCCTGCTTGTTCAGGTGGGCATGAGTTGGCCATTTCCTGGCTACTAGTTTTGCTCCTTGTCAGGCTTCTTCTCTGGGAGACTGTGAGGGTGGAGCAGATGGCACAGGAGAGGAGGCATCCCCACACCCTGAGCTGGCCGGGCCTGGGCACCTCCTGCCATGACCCAGGGCTAGGAGGGGGTGACAGTGGCTGTCACAGGCTGCGCTCAGCTTTGAGGGGAGGATACCCTTGGCAGAGGCACTGCTGGCTGCTGGACAGGTCCCATGTGTGTAGTGCCCAAGATGGACATTGTTTTCCAGGCCAGGCTCCCTGGCATACTGCTCATCCTTTTCCAAACCCAGCTCCCCTCCTTCCTGAGGAAGTGATGGGCAGAGTGGGACGTGGGTTTATGAAGAGAAGCAGAGGCCCCTTGGTGAATCCAGATATCTGAGTGTCTGGAACACATTGGACATCAAGGCACAGCACGGGGGGAGTAGCTGCCCAAGGCTAGCAACCAGATGCTGTTCTGCAGACCTGTGGTGAGGTGTTCTCTTGAAAGCCAAAAGCAAAGGGTGTGACCCCAAAGGGGACCTAAAGCAGGTAGGCTTTGAGTCTGCCCAACTGGGCAGAACAGTCTCAGCTTCAGGGCGACGGGCCGTGTCTTCCTGACTCCATCCCTGCTTCTTCTGGCCTTTGCTGAAAAAAGTCAAACAAATTTCAAAGTGCTTAAGAAAATCAAAATAAAAGAGGAGAAAAATAAAACCACAAACACAGAATCTGGGAATAATTAATATCCACAGCGATGAAGTGATGAACTGATCCACTCACTCATGGTAAGTGTTCAGGCATTTTCAGAAAAGGTCATGGCAGTTTCAAAGAAAACATCTGTGTGAACTTGAAATAGAAACTATGGCATGCTGACAATTTAGAAGTGGACATATATGATGAAATTGAGAAGAAATTTGGAGGAAAGGTGTACACAGGGCTCTGAAGTTACTAGGGCTCATCGCATGCATGTGGGCTCACTGAAGATTTCACAGGAGAGGTAGGCTACATCTAGGCACTGTATTCTTCTAGGGTTGGCCTCAAGGACATTCTCTGAGAGGAGTCACAGCCTTCTGCCATGGCACTGCTATATTAACCCTAACTATAATTCTAAGACTAACCAAGAAACCAACCCTAACTATAACATTAACCCTAACCTTGAAACTAAACCTGACCCTGTGTTTAAACTAAACATCTTCACATAGTAGGGATGGTTTTAAAGTCCTTGTATGTTTTGGGTACTTCTTGTCAACTTGTTACTTATGTAATTAAAAATGCAAGCAGTTGTGATTGAACTTTATAATAAACACTTTCCTTCTCTTGAGTGTCTAAGTCAGATTAATTAAAATGTCTTTGGACATTGCAGTCAAGCTGTAAAAAAAAAAGCAACAACATTGAATTTATTGGTCAACCCACAAAATAAATTGTGCTGGAACCAGGTGGTCATTCATATTCTTAGATTTTATGTTTTTGTGTGATCAAAACAATCTTGTCAGCCTTATTGCCTTTAGAGATGTTTTACATTTAGCACATTGTTTTAAGTGCATAATTTAAAATGCCTATTTCATTTGTTTTGCTGCCAAGAGTAAGTTTGACATCCACAATCTCTTCTCAGAGATTATTCTTGATCACTATTTCTTTTTTCTTTTTTTTCCACTATTATTTTAGAGACAGAGTCTTGTTCTGTCACCCAGGCTGGAGAGTCTAGGTGTCATCATCATAGCTCTCTGTAGCCTCAAACTCCTGGGCTCAAGCAATCCTGCCTCAGCTTCCCAAGTAGTTGAGACTACAGGCACCACCATGCTGGATAATTTTTTTTTTTTAAGAGATGGGGTCTTCCTATATTGCCCAGGCTGGAATGCAGTGGCATGATCATATCTCACTGCAGCCGAGAACTCCTGAGCTTAAATGATCCCCTCATCTCAGCCTCCTAAATAGCTGAGACTATACGCATGCACCAGTACACCTCGCTCATTGTTCTTAAGTTTTTGCAGAGACAGAATCTCACTGTGTTGCCCAGGCTAGTCTCAAACTGGCCTCAAATGATCCTCTTACCTCAGGCTACCACAGTGCTAGGATTAGGTGTGAGCCACAATATCCAGACTCTCTTTTTAAAGTCTACATAAGGAAGGCAGGCTATTTTCAGAATGGAAGTATGCTTTCTAGGTCCTAGCTCCTGGGGGCATCCTCCAAAACCAGCATGGGGAGAGTCTCCCCAGGATTTCTCCATCCCCACCAAGTCAGATGTAATATGATCTCAGCTCCAGCAGTGCAGGTACTTATTTGTGTGCGTGTGTGCGTGCACGTGCGCTTGTGCACACAGATGCACAGATATAGTTGGACAGACACAGACAGACAGACATCCTCAGACCATCTCATACACACAGGACACACACGGAGATACACAGATACCAGCAGATAGCATGTACCCAGTGCAGCCAAGTGCATAGAACATCTCAGAAAATAAATACAGAATTGCAAGAATGTTACCACAGCTTCATCATGTGAAGCTCTGATCCCCCAGCAGAGGCCCATGGGACAGGTGTGTGATCAGCCAGGGCACGGCCTTGCCCTGTTGAGCTCCCCTCCCAGGGCTTCCTGGGAGTGTGGTGACCCTTCTGCCCCATGCATAGCATCTCACCTACCCCAGATCTACATGCCTTGTAGATCTCCGCAGTCAACTGGTGGGGACTGCTCTCTCTCTGGGCTGCATACAAACTCCATGGGATTCAGAGAGGGTACTCTGAGGAGGGCAGAGTTTGGGTTTAGATCTCTAATCATGATCTCCACCCTATGTTGGGACAGAGGAAGGGCTGATGGCCCAGACCTACCCTAGCTGGGTGGCCATGTGCTCCTAGGCACATCCCTCCCTCTGTACCCCTCAGTTTCCCCATCTCTACAGCAGGGGCTTAGATTTAACTTCACGATATTTTCCACTATGGCTGTTCAGCTTGTGCAGAGGGAACTGTGGCTTCCTGGGCCCTTGTAAGTGGGTGGGTTTTTCTGGTCAGACAGACCAGTCTCTGCACACATGTGGAGGCCCCTGAATGGGATGTTGGGGACACCCAGGGTTCTGTCATTGATTTCTCTCCACTGAGAATGCTGAGAGCTCATGTGGACCTCACAGCCACATCGAGGCATCTGTTTTGCTGTGTCCAGGGGTGATCCAGAGCTTTCAGTTTCCCCAGCCAACCTCAGGCTCCTGGGCTGGGCTCAGGTGTCACTGGTGTGGTGGGAATCCAAGGAGATGCCCAGTCCCCAGCACTTTTTCCTAGGCCCATCTCATGAGCTCAAGGGACCTCTGCTATAGAACATGGGCCTGAGGGCTGTCAGAGGGCACAGGAGTTCATGATGTCTCTGGAGTGGCCAGCTCTCCCCATCCCCTTGCAGACACTCAGATGGAGGCACAGGTCCAGCTAGACACACTCTCAGGGGCATAGGCATCCCCCCATATCAGCGTCTGAGCCTCCCAGAGGTAGACCCCGTATCAGTAGGCCCCTCTTCCCAAAGAGGCCAAGAATGGGGCCCAGATACCCCAAAGGTCACCCAGGAGAGGCCTTGGTCTGATAGATGCTCAATGGGAGGCCAAGTCCTGTCAGGAGCTTAGTGCTCACAGGCCCATCCTGAGGCTGCATGGTCAGGACCACCTCTTATTCCAGCAAGTCCAGGCTTCATGTATCTTCCCTTCCCAGCACCCTGGAAGTGGGTAGGAGGGAAGAAATTCAAGGAAGAGGAAAGGTGAGTGGCATGGTGGCTTACTTGCCACTCAGGTCAACTGCCCAAGGGTCCTGGTGGCTTCTGCTCACTTGTTTAGCTCGGCAGGCCTTCTCTGGGTCCTTGCAGGACCAGGGAATGGGAGGTGTATCTTCGTTGCATCCCTGGGAGCTGAGATCCTCAGGGCTTGCTGAGCTGGGGCCCCTGGTGCTTGGCCCTGGGTGGGAGAGAAGAGGGCCCCACCCTTCCTCAGGAGCCTCCCCCAGAGCAAAAAGCTAGTGTCCCCTGGAAGCCAGACTGTGGGAGGGAACAGCTCTCCAGATAGCTCTTCTGTGGTAGCCACATCCTGGCTCTGTGTCCTGCCCAATCCCTGGGATCTAGGAGGAGGCAGGACCCACCACGGCTCCTCAGGCAGGAATGTGGAATGAGGGACAGTATCAGGTTTCCCCTTTGCCTGACAAACTCACATCACTTCACGGAGGGGCATGGAGCCCTGCTCTAATCAGAACCAGCTGTGCTGGAGCTAGGTGGTAGAGGACATATCTGTAGGCGAGTAGGCCATGTATTCCTGGCTCACAGAACCTCCCTGGGAAGACCTCACAGTGGGGGAAACTGAGGCTGGGAGTGCAGAGTGAAGCAGAGCCCTGTCTGGCCATCTGGGGAATTGCCTTGTGAGTTGCTGGCCACCCGCTGTAGATCCTCAGCCCCAGCTCCTGGTCCACACCTTGATTCCTCAGTCCGAGCTGTTGAGTGCCTCTAGGCAGGACCATTACACATTGGGACACTTTTCAGGCCAGCTACTGAGGGACTTCTCTGGAAAGGGAAATGAAAGGGAAAGGGAAATTTAATCCCTGGAGCCATTCCAGCATCCGACCAACTTCAGAGGGAGGATCCAGGCATTTCCGGGCAGCAGAGTTCAACCTCGCGATACCAACCTAGGCCCTTACTGCCTCATGCTAACTGTGCATCAGCTTGTTTTTTCTGGGTAACAAAGCATCTCCAGACACAAGGGATGTGTCACATCTCAGGATGCTGGGGCACAGCCAGTGGCATAGCAGGAGGGGCCTCACACCTTTGGGGGCAGAGGCAGCTGGGCCCACTGGAGTTTGGGAAGGGTTGACTGAGAAGAAGGTTGAAATCAATTTTAGTGTGGCCGAGATATAAGGAAAGGGATCAGGGGTGATAGAGACGGGGAAAGGTCAGACTGTGAGGACAGTGCAGGGTGAAATAGGAGCAGGCTGTGATGAAGTTCAGATCTTCCTTACATTCTCCTGCCCTGAGGACAGTGGTTCTCAGCCTTCCTAATGCCGCGATCCTTTAATACAGTTTCTCATGTTGTGGTGACCCCCCAACCATAAAATTATTTTCATTTCTACTTCATGACTGTACTTTTGCTACTGTTAGGAATCATAATGTAAATATCTGATAGGCAGGATGTATTTTCATTGTTACAAAGGGGTCTCGACCCACAGGTTGAGAACCGCTGCCTCCTCCTCCTCTCAGGAGATCCTTCCTCCCTCCTCCTCCCATCAGGATGTCTTCCCTTCTCCTCCCTCAAAAGATCCTCCCTCCCTCCTCCCAGCTGTCAGAAATTGATATCCCCCCACCCCCATTGTATCCCTTTCTAGTTCCAGTTTTTTCCTGTGTCTTGCTCTGGCCACCCACCCCCCAAACTGACAACATATCACCTTTTTTTCTCTGTTCATCACGGGTCTGCAAACTGTCCCTCTGCAGGGTAGAAGCTTTGGCCCTACACTCTGCTCAACAGGGCCAAAGTTTCTACCCTGTAGAGAGTGTGACTACATTCAGGCAAGACTAGACTTATGTGCCCTAATATGTGCATTTCACATACATTTCACATGGGATGATACAATATTTTTCTCATTTTTCCCAGCCATTTACAAATGTAGACAGCATTCCTAGCTAGCAAGCTGTCCAGACACAGGTGCAAGCTAACTCTTGAATTAGAACATCAAGCTTCTAACAACTAAAAATCTGAGGAAAAACTGCAATACTCGCCAAGCTCTTGGAAGTGTGTTAACACAGCTGAAGAAATCTCTTAGGCCACATTGGTGGGCCTTCAAGTTACTGCAGCCTCTCATTAGGGTAATTCTATAGTGTGTGCCAGTCTGAAACTACACCACTCTCTAACCGGCACATCTGCTTGGAAAGATTCCATCGTATAGAGGTGCATGTTGGCATACAGGTGTGCATCACTGCATGTATAATCATGAAAGAATAGTGACTTTATTTCAGGGCTGGTAACCAATAACTGACATCTTTAAAATGCAGGTGCATCTATTTCTGCCTGTCTACACAGGACACCCTGAGCGGTGGGTGTGGGTGCCAGGCAGTTCCCTTTTCAATTATATAATATGCCCTGCCCAGCCTGTCCTGGGAGGGACCTGGGCCTGGCTCACTGCGTGCCAGTGTCCCTGACGCCTGCCCACCCTGCCTAGGCCTGAGGGGATGACCTTGGGGCCACAGGATGCAAGAGAACATTCCAGGCATGCTGGGCTGGGAACTGACTCCGCCTGGTGGGTGGGGCAGCAGCCCAAGGCCTCTGGCTGACCCAGCAGAAAGGAGGGGCGCTCCTCTGTTCCAGGGCCCAGTGGATGGCTGCCCAGAGTTCAATCAGCTTGGCCACCTGGCCAGGCCATGCTCTTCCTGGTGGTACTCTTCCAGGAAGCGCTGTCTGAGCTAGGGTCAGACCCAAGGGGGGAGGGGAAAAATGATCCCTGGTCTATGGCGATGACCTGGGTCTTTCAACCCTGGTAGATACTGCTCTGACCACAGGAATCTGCTTCCCATTTTCCCCAAGTTCAAAGGCAGACAGCTGGCAGAAGAGCAGCCTTGGGTGGGCTGGTCTGCAGCAGGGCGTATTCCTCGCCTGGACGCACTGGCCTGGGAAGCCAGGAGGCTTGTTGCCCTGGCCAGACCTCACCCAGACCGGCTCTGATTGAAGCTGTGTTCTGGCTGGGGACGCGGCCACTTGTTTCTGCCCCTGGACCCTCCTCGCAGACTGGGGTTGGTGCAGGATGGAGCTGCTGGTGGCCTTATACAGGGATGCTTCTTGCATGACTGGGGCACATACTCCTGGAGCCTCAGCTGCAGTCCTTGGGCTGTGAGTAGGACTGGCTAACTCAGTGGCTGTAGCTCAGCTGGACATGGGGACACAGCTCTGCAGAGACTCAGGCTGTGGATGTTGTGCAGGGCTCTCAGGGTCTCTGGCTAATCCCAAGGGATGCCAGTGACTGGTAAGAAGAGCTCAGGCTCTGCAAATGCGCACTGCCTGAGGCTGCAGCCCCTCTTGTCTGGGCATCTGCCATCCTGACCCTACCTCCTGTCCAGAGAGGAGGGTAAACCAGAATTCAGAGGGGGCCACAAACACATGGTGCCTCCAGGCCTGTCCATCTGTGGGGGTGGGGAATGGGGATTGAATTCCAGGGGTTCCCAACCATCTGAGGCCAGCCCCAGAGCTGGTAAGAACAGGCTCTGACTTGGGACCCTGACACCCAGCAGCTATGGTAGGCTGCCTCCTACCTTGGGCTGTGGATACTGGTGAACATACCAGCTGCCATCTGGTGATGGTGTCTGCAAGATTTATTCCACCCACCTATCCACCCCAGGCCCAGGACAGCCCAGCTTCCCTACCTAGACTGGGGTCCTCACCACTGTTGGGAGTGGAACTTGTGAGGAACCTTCACCTCCATATCACTGTGGCCTGGTCTCTGGGCCCCAACAGTAGGGACTTTCTCCTGGGGTAAATCATCCTCAAGACCTTGCCAGGCTCTGGGTTTCCAGAACCAGGGTAAAAGGAGGAGGTAAGGGTTGAAGACTCTATGTGGGGTATTTACATGGAGCATGAGGCAGGTGTCAGGATCCCCACGTCCTTGCATCCCACTATGCTGAAGTCAACAGCTATGCATGTCATGTGGTGCACAGTGGCTGGTTGCTTGTAGTGGCTGCCCAAGGTCCCCTGGGGGGATCATCACTACTGCATTGCCCACCCCACCCACAATCCTTTTCCCTCCTAGATCCTACCCTCACCAGCCTTGCCCTATCAAGGGAGGTCCTACAGGGCTATAGAGCCAGAAGGTGCATATCCAGAGAAGGGCTTGGATGACCCTGGGGTGGCCAGTGGTGGGTAGACCAGTAGGAGACCTGGAAAAGCATGCTCCACATGAGGAGGTTGGGCTGGGGGGCCTGGTGCCCCTAAACCAAAATGCCTAGAATTCTGCTCAGTGACTGGCAGGGCCCAGCCTGGTGTGTCTTGGGAGCAACCTCTGCCATCCCGGGAGAGGTTCTGAAGGGGCTTGGTCCTCTGTTCCTGCCTCTCACAGTCTCTACTCCAAAGGGACCATGAAACCACCCAGTATGCAACCACCCAGCCTCTAACCCTCCTGGGAGAGCAGGGAGAATGCATATGCTCAAACCTAGCCCTGGGGCAGTCCCCATCCTTTCTTAGCTCTGTCCAGCATACAGGCTTCTGGCTGTCCCAGCCCTCACCAGCCTTTCCTCTGCGTCATTTTTTTGTGATGATTTTACTTCCTGCTACCTTCCCTCGAAGTTGAAAACATGATAGCACATGTTGGTCACTGCTTATTGGGCAGATGAAGGGACCCTGGACATGGTGGTGCCAACCACCATGGCCTGACTTCTCCAGCATTCTTTGTCCATGATCAGAGAGCCCTGGGCAACTATTGCTGCTGTTGTAGCTTGGGGGCCTGGATCCCTCTCCACCATCCGATCCAGGTGGAGGCTTCGAGACCTTCTTTTGAGAGAGAATGAGAGGAAGGTGAGTGTGGTGATGGTTCAGGAACCACCTGTGACTTGTGAACTATTTCATAAAAGAAAATCCTAAGCCCCGCCACTGACTCAAGGGCGCTCCTATTGGCCAAGGTGGCCCCTGAAACACCTTAGAACTGACTTCTTAGCCATGAAGGGAAGGTAGGTCTGTCATGCCTCATTATACCTTCTCCCTTTGGAGTTTAGATACAACAGTTGATCAGCATTAATTTTAAAACGGAGATCAAAAGACTGACAAAATAGACTCTTTGTGACAATACCACAGGACCTAAGACCATGCCGGCCAAGGGTTAAAGCACAAGCCACCAATCTGCTCAACAGATCACTTGAGTCCATGTATTGTGTTTTGTCTCTGCTCAACAGACTTCTTTGTCTAACTTGAAACATTTCAAGCCTTCAGACAAAGCTTTATTTCTTTAACCAATTATAAATCGATGCATCTCTGAATCCACTGATAACTTGTAAGCCTCCAATTCAGGATGTCCTGCCTTTTCTAGTCAAATCAGTGTATGCCTTCCATGTATTGACTTATGATGTTACACATAATTCCTGACTCCCTAAACTGTATAAAGCCAAACCGTAACCTGACTGTCTCGGGACTACACTACTTGCTCAAGGCTTCTTGGATGTGGCTCCCTGGGCTAAGGTCATTGACATTGACTCAGAATAAACCTCTTTACATTAATTTACAGACTTTGGGTTTTTCTCCATTCGTAGACTCTGGCTGATGGGAGTAGCAACAGGGGGAGTGAGCAGCCATACAAGCAGGGTAACCTTGTTCTTTGTACCCTCAATGAATCCCCAACAATAACAACAACAACAAAACCTGTGTACCCATTAAACAATAATCCTCCACTGACCCTTCCCCCCAGCCCCTGGTAACTTTATTCTATTTTCTGTCTCTACAAATTTGTCTATTCAAGCATATAGCTATTCCAAGGAATATTTTGTGTATCTGGAGGAGAATGTGTATTCTGCTGTTTTGGGGTGAAATGTTCTATAAATCTCTGTTAGGGATAGTTGGTTGTATTGTGGTTTTATTCTTGGGCATCTATTTCATCCATTATTGAAACTGTATTATAAAAGTATCCGGCTTGCTATTGTTATTGGCTATTTGCTCCCTTCAATTTGTCAATTTTTGCTTCCTGGATTTTGGGACTCTGTTGTTAGATGCTTGTATGTTTAGAATTTTATTTTCATGATGAATCAACCCTTTTATAAGATTTTTAAATGTCTGTCTTTCTGTCTAGTAATATTTTTAAGGCCATTTTGTCTGACATTAATATAGCTATTCCAGTTCTTTTATGGTTTCTGTTTTCGTGGTATATGTTTTTCTAACCCTTTTGCTTTCAAGCTTTTCATGCCTCTGAATCTACAATGTGTCACCTGTGGACAGCACCTATTAGGATCCTGTTTTGTTTTGCTTTGTTTTATACAGTCTGATGATCTCTACATTTTAGATTTTTAATCCATTCATATTTAATATTATTAATATTTTGCATACATGTCTGCCATTTTCCTTTTTCTGTTCTATATTTCTCATACTTTTTTTGTTAATTCCTTCTTTTGTATTAATTCTTTGGCATACATTTTAATTCATTTGATAATATTTAACCTTTTTGTTTTGCTATTTTCTTAGTAGTTGCTAGAGATTACAATATAGATCTTAACTTATCAAAAACAACTCCAGGTTTATATGAACTTAAATCTAGGATATATAGGAACTTAATTCAGTTGTAGTTCTATTTCCTCTCCTCTTTTGGTATTATCATTGCTATACATATCATGTCTCTGTATGTTACAAACCCAACAATATATTGCTATAATTATATAATTTCATGGGTCTCTAAAGAAGCTACAAGAAAGGAGAGCAAACTCACAGTTATATAATTTGTTAACTTTTTAATTTACCATTTCTACTTCTCTTCACTTCTTCCTGTGAAGTCATGTTGGCATCTAGTATTATTTTCTTACCTACCCTCCCACTTTTGTGCTGTCATTCTCAAAAATATTACATTTTCATATTACTGACCCCCAAATGCAATTATATAATATTGTTTTATGCAATTTATTTTTAAATAAAATAATAAAAGAGAAGATATATACATTAAACTGTCTTTTATCCAATTTTTGGATTAAAATACATATAATATAAAATTTACCATTTTGATCATTCAGTACCAATTTAGTGGTACTAAATACATTCATGATACTGTGCAGCCATCACCATCATCTATCTCCATAACTCTTATCTTGAAAAATTGAAGCTATATACTCATTAAACAATAACTGTCCATCTCCCCTGGCCCTGGCAGCCATATTCTACTTTCTTTAGGATTTTAACTCCTCTAAGGGTCTTATATAAGTGGAATAATTCAGTAATTGTCTTTTTGTGACTGGTTTATTTTACTGAGCATAATGTCTTCAAGGTTCATCTATGTTGTAGCATATATCAGAATTCCCTTCCTTTTAAAGGCTGAATAGTAGTATTCCATTGTGTGTGTCTGTGTATATATATATATATATGTGTGTGTGTGCGCGTGTGTATCTATATACACAATGGAAAATATATATGCCGCATTTTGCTTATCTGTTTATCCATTGATGGACACTTGAGTTGCTTCCATAGTTCAGCTACTGTGAATAATGCTGCTGTGAACATGGGTGTACAAATATTTCTTTGAGATCTTGTTTTCAATTCTTTTGAGTATATACCCAGAAGTGGAATTGCTGGATTATATGGTATTTCTATGTTTAGTTTGAGGAATCACCAAACTGTTTTCCATAGCAGTACCCCATTATATATTCTCACCAGCAATGTATCAGGGTT
>NW_003852680.1:302448-303919 GCF_000181295.1 Otolemur garnettii
ACCCACAATTGGTCATGATGTATCATTTTGATATATTATTAGATGTGATTTGCTATAATTTTTTATTCAATTTTGCGTTTATTTTCATGAAGGATGTAATGTTCTTTATTTTTAACATCTTTTTCTGGTGTCATAGAATAAGCTGGGTGATATTACGTCCTCTTCGATTTTTAGACCTTTCTCTGGAATTCGTATAATTTTTCCCCTAACTGTGTGGTAGAATTCACCATTGAAGCACTCTGGACTTGGAATATTAGTTATGGAAAGTTTTTTTTTTTATTGATATATACTATTCAGGTAATCTATACATTTTTTTCTTTGTGTATACTATGGAAGTTTTTGTCCTACAAGGTTTTTGTTTACTTTACCTAAAATGTTAAATTTATTGGCAATTGCTCATAATATTCCCTTAATATGTTCTTATCTGTAACATCGGTAATTATGTCAACTTTCTCATTCTCAGTATTGGCAATTTATATTTTCTCTCTGTTTTTTGATCTCAGTCTGTTGAGAGGTATATCAATTTCATTGATTTTTCTCAAAGAACCAGCTTTTGGTTTTATTGATTATGTTATTTTTCTATTTTCTATTCTATTTTTAATCTCTAATCTTTATTTATTTCCTTATCTACCCTTCTATTTTTTCAACTTTATTTTTTTCATTTTTCCCTATTCTACTCTACTTTTTTTTTTTTATTAAATCATAGCTGTGTACATTAATACTGTCTTGGGGTACAGTGTGCTATTTTTGCATACAATATGAAATATTTTCATCAAACTGGTTAACATAGCCTTCATGTCATTTTCTTAGTTATTGTGTTAAGACATTTATATTCTTCATTTAGAAAGATTTACATGTACCCTTATAAGATGCATCATAGGTGTGGATGGGTGGAGGGAGGGTGATTGCTGGGATCATGCCTATGGTGCATCTACTCTACTTTTAATAATTTTCTATTCATTTTATCAACTTTTAATGTTTTTCTTTTTATGTTTCCTTTTTTTTATTTAAATGATAGCTGTGTACATTAATGCAATCATGGGGTAAAGTGTGGTGTTTTCATATACAATTTGAAATATTTTCATCATTTTCTTAGTTATTGTTTTAAGACGTTTATATTCTACTCTTAGAAAGATTCACTTGTACCCTTGTAAGATAAACCATAGAAGTGATCCCTCCAGTCACCCTCCCTCCACCCATCCCCTCCTCCCCTCCCCCTCCCCATAATGTTCTTAGGCTATAATTAGGTTATAGCTTTCATATGAAAGCTATAAATTAGTTTCATAATAGGGCTGAGTACATTGGATACTTTTTCTTCCATTCTTGAAATCCTTTGCTAAGAAGAATATGTTCCAGCTCCATCCATGTAAACATGTAAGAGGTAAAGTCTCTATCTTTCTGTAAGACTGTATAATATCCCATGGTGTATATATACCACAATTTATTAATCCATTCGTGGGTCAGTGGGCAC
>NW_003852680.1:304426-310549 GCF_000181295.1 Otolemur garnettii
GTGCAGAAGCTTTTTAGTTTGATCAGGTCCCAGTAGTGTATTGTTGGTGTTTCTTCAATTGCCCGGGGGTCCTCCTCATAAAGTATTCGCCCACGGTAATTTTTTCAAGAGTTTTCCCTGCACTTTCTTCTATTATTTTTATAGTCTCATATCTGAAGTTTAAATCTTTAATCCAGTAAGAGTCTATCTTAGTTAATGGTGAAAGGTGTGGGTCCAGTTTCAGTCTTCTACAGGTTGCCAGCCTGTTCACCCAGCACCATGTGTTAAGTAGGGAATCTTTTCCCCACTGAATGTTTTTAACTGGCTTGTCAAAGATCAAATAATGGTAAGTAGCTGGGTTCATCTCTTGGTTCTCTATTCTGTTCCATGTATCTGCCTCTCTGTTATTGTGCCAATAGCATGCTGTTTTGATCGCTATCCATTTATAGTATAGTTTGAGGTCTGGTAGCATAATTACTCCTGTTTCGTTTTTATTTCTGAGTAATGTCTTGGTTATTCAAGGTTTTTTTTTGATTCGATATAAAACAAAGTATTATTTTTCCAGATCTTTAAAGTATGACAGTGGAGCTTTAATAAGGACTGCATTAAAATTGTATATTGCTTTGGGTAGTATGGACATTTTAACAATATTGATTCTTCCCAGCCATGAGCATGGTATGTTTTTCCATTTGTTAACATCTTCAGCTATTCCTTTTCTTAGAGTTTCACAGTTCTCTTTATAGAGATCTTTTGCATCCTTTGTTTGGTAAACTCCCAAATATTTCATCTTCTTTGGCACTACCGTGAACAGAATAGAGTCCTTGACTTTTTTCAGCTTGGCTACAGATTTATGAGTGTTGATTTTGTAACCTGACATGCTGCTGTATTCTTTGATCACTTCTAGGAGGTTTGTATTAGAATCCGTGGTGTTTTCCAGATGTACAATCATTCCATCTGCGAAGAGTGAAAATTTGATCTCTTCTGACCCTATATGGATACCCTTGATCACCTTTTCTTGCCTAATTGCGATGGCTAAGACTTCCATTACAATGTTAAAAAGCAGTGGAGACAATGCCATGGCGCACTAGTGGGGAAGGAGTTCCGGTTTTTAGAGGGTGTCTCCTGTGGGATAAAATAGGAGGATATCATAACTCTGCTCGCTTATTTGTATAGAGTATACTGCGAGCCGTTCTCATGGTGGAGGGGACCCCTATCCACTTGGTGATGGATTTTGTACCTATTATTTGTTTCCTTGGGGTTGCAGCTCACCTCTGCAGGGTTGATGTGCATTCTTCAACCTTCTCTCTTGGCTCAGCTCCAAACCATCAGCTTACCTGCTAAACTTCTGTCCTTTAACTCTCCTTCTGAATGGGAGCCTCTGTGGAAAGCTGGCTCCAGTCGGCCATCTTCAGGAAGGGGTTCCACTGGTCAATTTTGTATGAGTCAATCACTAATGATGCTCCTCTATATGTGTTGTGCTTTCTTGGTTCTTTGTATGCCTATCATGATTTGAGTAGATGCCAGACATTGTAAATTTTATCTCATTGGATGCTGGATATTTTTGTATTCTACAAATTTTCTTTAATTTTATCTAGAATTCACTCAAGTTGTTTAAATATAGTTAGATCTTTTTAGGTCTTGTTTTAGGGGTGAGGAACCTACGGCCTTGGGGCCCCATGTGGCCTTCTGGATCCTTGAGTGTGGCCTTTCCATTGAATCCAAATTTTACAGAACAAATCCTCTTACTATAAGAATCTGTTGGCTTGGTGCCTGTGGCTCAAGTGGCTAAGGTGCCAGCCACATACACCTAAGGCGGCGGGTTCGAATCCAACCCAGGCCTGCTAAACAACAATGAAGGCTGCAACCAAAAAAATAGCCGGGCATTGTGGCATGTGCCTGTGGTCCCAGCTACTTGGGAGGCGGAGGCAGGAGACTTTCTTGAGCCCAGGAGTTGGAGGTTGCTGTGAGTTATGATGCCATGGTACTCTACCCAGGGGGACAGCTTGAGGCTCTGTCTCAAAAAAAAAAAAAATCTGTTCTACTATGAAGTTTGGATTTGGTCAAAGGGCCACACTTGGGGACCTGGAGGGCCACGTGTCTCCAAGGCCACAGGTTCCCAATACCGCTCAGTCAGTCCAGTGTGAATTATTTTTTATTGTTTAGGCAAAAACTTTGTGAGCACACTACTCAATGCCTTGTGATTTATGAACTTTTTATATCTGGCTACAAGGAACGGGCACTCTTCCCAGTCCTGGGTATGAGTACTGGGTACTTTTCTTTTTAATTCTTTTGGGATACTCTTTATCCAGCCTAGGTTAAGTTTTTGACATGATTATGCTGATTTACTCAAGGAGACCCTCCTTAGTTCTGAGAGTTCTCTCTCTGTGCAGCTCTTATACTCCAGCACTGTGGCCTGAGAACTCTCTCACCTCTGTCTCCTCAGCTCAGGTGCTTCACCAGGCTCCATCTAGGTTCCTTGTTTCTGTACTATGGTCTGGAAGCTGAGAAAATCATAGGCCCAACTCCATTTATTTCCTGTCTCTCAGGGATCACAATCATTCTTTGCTTAATGTTCAAGTCTTGAAAAATCAGTTTCCTATATTTATTCCTTTTTAATTTTTGTCTATTTTTGGTAGAAGGTAAATATGAGTCTGATATCATGGCCAGAATATAAGTTATTTCTGTTATTTTATTCAAAAAAATAAAAGCAAAGTCTTTTCTTTTAAAAGACGTGCATACATACAGTATTAAAGTGCATTCATACTTCTTTCTTGAGTATCCCCTTTTTCCCTTTCCACTCTGTGTAGTTTCTCCTATGTTCAACATTATAAATTCTCTCTTCATCAGGCTCTAAATTGTTTTTAAACCCTTTCAGTGAGTTCTGAATTTTTATTTTTATTTTTTATTTCTAGAAGTTCTCTTTTGGTTTTTTAGGGGGGAAATATCTCATTTGTCAAATATATAGTTTTCAGTTGTTGCCAAAAATTTACAAGCCTGTTTTTACCCCCTTGAATATAATAAGCACATTCATTTTGTAGTTTCTGGCCAACAATTCAAGTATCTGGATTTCTTCAAGTCCATGTTTCTGCTGGTTCTCAGTCATGGCATATTATCTCATGTTTCTGGTCATCTTTACTTATGTGCTAGAAAGGTATTTAAATTTTGTTTTTATAACTAATCTAAAGTGAAGGGTGATATCATCATCACCCTAAAAGGATTTTTGTTTGCTTTTGCTGTGCACATGAAAACACTAGCAATGTAGAATTACCTTACATCAGGTTCAGAGTTTGAGATTTTCTGAACTACCAAAATGACTCAAGGCTGGGCTGCAGTCCATTGAAGGGCTGGTTTACTTCTGATTCATCCTTACTCCTATGGTTCATCCCTACCTTTTTCAGCTCAGAGCAGGTGTAGTTGACCATGGTCCACACCCCTGATGAATCCTGGATTGCTACTTTGGTGTTCCTAACTCAAAAAGTCTGCCAAAAATGACACTAAGTCGCTTAGCTGCTATCTCTGAAAAAGCAGAAATGGTTTCAAATACCTGGACCTTTTTGTTTCCCGGGGTCTTATTTTTGGTGATTCATTACCATGTTGTAGATATTCCCTGCTTCTATGGAGATGACTTTCATGTTTTGTCATGAATTTTCAGTTGTCTTAATTGGGAGGGCTGACCTATATTACATTGTTTGCCATTACTGGAAAGAGATCTGTATTTTAATCT
Organism: Otolemur garnettii; assembly: GCF_000181295.1. Taxonomy (NCBI): domain Eukaryota; kingdom Metazoa; phylum Chordata; class Mammalia; order Primates; family Galagidae; genus Otolemur; species Otolemur garnettii. The sequence continues at coordinate 308,130 of NW_003852680.1, forward strand.
AAAGTTTTAAAGCAGTGGTTATCAACCTGTGGGTCTCAACCCATAGGAACTGTATTAAAGGGCCGTGGCATTAGTAAGGTTGAGAACAATGTTTTAAAGGATATCTTTGTCATTTAAGATGTTTTTCTTGTATAAAGTATGAAGTTGTTTTCTTATTTCATTTTTCCCCACATGGATAACCAATTTTCCAAGAACCATTTATTGAAGAGTTCTTTCCCCCACTATCTCCTATGCCACCTCAATTATGTATCTAAATTCCATATATAGAGAGAGATCTACTTCTAAGCTCTGGTCCTGTTGGACTGAATATTTGTGTTCTGTCAAAATTCATATGTTGATGTCCCAACATCCAGTGTGATGGTATTAAGAGATGGGACATTTTGGGCAGTGCCTGTGGCTCAAAGGAGTAGGGTGCTAGCCCCATATACCAGAGGTGACAGGTTCAAATCCAGCCCCGGCCAAACACTGCAAAAAAGAGAGAGAGAGAGAGGGAGATGGGACTTTTTGAAAGAGATTAGGTTGAGAATGGAAACTTCATGAATGGATTAGTGCTGTATTAAAGGGACTCTCACACTCTCTTTCCACCATGTAAAGTCACAAGAAGAAGACAGAATTTGCAACGTGGAAGAGAGTCCTCATAAGAACTTAACCATGCTGGTACCTTGACCTCAGACTTCTCAGCCTCCAGCACTGTGAGAAATAAATATTGTCTATAAGCCACCCATTTTATTATATTTTGTTATAGCACCCTGATAGACTAGGACAATTCCATTGTAAGTCAAATTACTATAGCATAAAGATTTGTTATCTTGTAGGAAAACTTTATCTGCCTTATTCCTCTTGAATTTTTACCCTTCCATATGAATTATAACTTTTAAAATAGCCTTTGGTGTGCATTTAAAAACTGTGCCAGGCAAAGAAATGCAGGCAATAAAAAATAGAAATCCTAGAAATCAAAAATATAACTGAACTAAAAAGTTCAATAGAAAGCTACAACATACTTGATCAAACAGAAGAAAGAATCAGTGAACTTGTAGACAGAGCACTTGAAATTATTCAGTCAGAGAAGAATAAAGAAGGCCTATGGAAATTATGAGGCACTATTATGCATAATGGGAGTTTCAGAAAGAGGAGAGAGAAAAGCTCAAAAAGCATATTTAAGGAAATAATGACTGAAAGTTTTAAAATCTGGGAAATATGACAACATCCAGCTGTAGGAATCTTAGAGGTCTTCAATCAAATTTAGTCAAAGAGTTCACCAATACATATCATAATAAAATTGTCAAAAAAAGACAAGGAAGACTGAAAGCAGCAAGTAGTAAGAAATATACTACATTTAAAAGAGTCCCAATATTGCTATCAATGAATTTCTCAGCAGAAACCCTACAAGCTAGGGGAGAGTGAAATGTGTATTCAAAGGTATCACATGGCAAGAGGGGAAGAGCAAGAAAGCCAGAGAGAGCTGTGTTTATAACAAAACCATTTTTACAATAAAGAACCCATAAATCCATTCACAAGGGCAAAGGGACTAAGTTTCCAACACATGAACTTTTGGAAAACTTATTAAAATCATGCTAAAGAAAGAAAAGTGCCAGCCAACGATACTGTACCCAGCAAAGCTATCCTTTACAAATGAGGGAGATATAAAAAAAAGGAGAAATTAAAACTTCCCCAAATAAACAAAAGTGAAAGGAGTTTATCACCACTAGGCCTACCTTACAGGAATTACAAAAGGAAGTTCTCTAAGCTGAAACAAAAGGCTACTAATAACATAAAGCATGAAAGCAAACAACTCAATAGCATAAGTAATAGTCACATTCAGAATTGCATGTAAAGCAATTTTATCTCTACTATGACAGTTATAAACTCTTAAAAACAAATGTACAATAAATTATTAGAGACACAGATCACAAAAACAGCAAATTTTGACATCAAAATCACAAAAGATGGGTAGAAGGGAGTGAAAATGTAGAGTTTCTGTTTATAATTACAGTTAAGTTGTTATCAGCTTAAAATAGCCTATTTTAAGTATTAGATGTTCATATAAGTGCTATGATTTTAACAGGTCTTCCAAAAATTCATGTGTTGGAAACTTAGTCTCTTTGCTCTTGTGAATGGATTAATGGGTTCTTTATTGTAAAAATGGTTTTGCTATAAACACAGCTCTCTCTGGCTTTCTTGCTCTTCCCTTCTCCTGCCATGTGATACCTTCCATCATGTTATGATGCAGCAAGAAGGTATTTACTAGATGTTGGTGCCATGCTCTCGAACTTCTCAGACCTTCAGGACCATGAGCTAAATAAACTTTTCTTAATTATTCATTCTGTGGGCTTGATGCCTATGGCTCAAGTGGCGGGTTCAAATCCCCAGCCCGGGCCCGCCAAACAACAATGATGGCTGCAACCAAAAAATGGCCAGGT
>NW_003852680.1:311679-331141 GCF_000181295.1 Otolemur garnettii
TAAGTGGATTAAATTCTCTAATAAAATGATAAAAAGTGGTAAATGGCTTAAAAAACAAGATCCAACCATGTGCTATGTGCAAGAGACTCACTTTACTAGTAAGGATATATATAGGGTGAAAGTGAAGGGATTATAAAAGACATTCCACACAAATGAAAACCAAAGAGAGCAGGGGTAGCTATATTTATATAAAATAAAATTGACTTTAAGCCCAAAACTATACAAAGAGACAAAGAAGGTCATTACATAATGATACAGTGGTCAATTCATCAAGAGGACATAACAATTATAAATATACATTCACCCAGCATCAGAGGACCTCAATCCATAAAGCAATTATTAAATGATTTGAGGAAAAGGATACACTGCCACACAATAATAGTTTTGTATAATAATACAGTCTTTTCAATAATGGATGTATCATGTAGATGGAAAAGCAATAAGGAAACACTGGATCTGAATTACATTTTAGATCATTTGGATCTAACAGACATACAGAACATTCTCCCAATAGCAATGGAAAACACTTTCTTCTCAAGTGCACATAGAACATTCTTCATGATAGATCATATATTAGGCCACAAAACAAGTTTTAAGAAATTGAAGAACTGAAATCATAACAAGTCTTTTTTTTTGTCACAATGGCATGAAACTAGAAATCAGCAAGAGAAATCTTAGAAAATTCACAAATATATGGAAATTAAACAACATGCTCCTAAACAACCAGTTGGTCACAGAAGAAATAAAGAAATAAAAAATACTTTGAGCAAGGCTCAGCTCCCATAGCACAGTGGTTACAGCACCAGCCACGTACACTGAGGCTGGTGGGTTTGAACCCAGCCTGGGGCAGGTAAACAACAATGATGACAACCTCAACAAAAAATAGCTGGGCACTGTGGTGGGTGCCTGTAGTCCCAGCTACTAGAGAGGCTGAGGCAAGAGAATCACTTAAGCCCAAGAGTTGGAGGTTTGCTATGAGCTGTGATGACACAGCACTCTACTGAGGGTGACATAGTGAGACTCTGTCTCAAAAAAAAACTTTGAAACAAACAAGCTACATCCCTTATGGGATGTAGCTAAAGCAGTCCTAAGAGGAGAATTTATAGCAATAAAAATATATGTTTAAAAAGAGGAATTATCTCAAACATTCTAACATCATGCCTCAAGTAAGCATAAAAAAATAATAAACTAAGCCCAAAGCTAGGAGAAGGAAGAAAGTAAGATCAGAGAAGCAGAAATAAATAAAATAGTGGTTTTCACATGCAATCCGAAATACTGACCAGTTTGATGGAAGTATTTCGGACTGCATGTGAAAACCCCACACTGTACCCCAGAAGTGCATTAATGTACATAGTTACCATTCCATAAAAAATAAAAATAAAAATAAAATAAAGGCTAAAAAAAAATAGACAAAATTAACACAACTAGGAGGAAAAAAGAGAAAAAAATCAATAAAATTAGAGATTCTATAGATTGATAGGAGACAACTGTATTTCTAACATTGAGCCTTCATATCCATAAATATTGTGTACCTCTCCGTAAATTTTGCTTTTGTTTTATAAACTTTCCCATTATTTTTTAGGTAATCCTATGGAAATTTTCCATATCTTGGTAGTGGTAACAGGACCATAGGCATTTGTCAAAACTTGCAAATGGAGTAAATTTTACTGAAGTGTGCAAATGAAGCCTTAATAAAAATGTTTTTGACAGCTGGGTGGCAGATGTGTAAATAGTAACTGACCTAATGGAATCATTCTGCCACGGAGAAACTGAGAACATCCTGACGTCGGAGCCTGACTACACAAACTGAAGGCACTGGGGTGGGACTGAGGTGCTGATAAGTGAGCAGTCTGGGTACCATAACGGGTCCAGCTCAGGCGGACACCTGCTGATTGTACTGTCCCCAGTTGGGAGTCACAGTCACGTGCTGGGGGTGTGTGTGTGTGTGTGTGTGTGTGTGTGTAGTCATATGTCCAGAGCTCAGGTGCAACCATGTGTGGGGGTGCTTTGGGGGTCCAGGTTGGGAGTAGTTACATGCTGGGAGCAGAGTCCTGGGGGTATAATTAAGTGCTGGGGATTCAGTCGCCTGCTAGAAGGATGTCACGTGACAGGGGCACAGTCACATGTCTAGGGCTCAAGCTCTGTCACGTGTCCAAGGGGGCGCCCTCACCTGCTAGAGGCTCAATCTTAGGTCACTGCTAGGGGTACTGCCTCGGGCCTCATGGCTGCTCCCTCTTTCAGCTGGGGACAATTCTGGGCGTCTGGTCTGGGGGTTCTGCTGCTGCTGCTCCCTCTGGAGAGCCCCACGTGTGAAGCTGCTGCGGTTCACAGACAACCCAAGAGCCAGGGACTCTCTCTGAGTGGCGACGTGGGTAGGCCCCTGCCCGGGGTTCCTTAGCCAGTGGGGACCGTGCCCTCAGGCTCCCAGTTGGGCCCTCCCCTTTCCCTGCCTGCTTCTCCCTCTTCTATCAGTCCCCTCTGCCACCTCTGCTGCTCCTCCCGGGTTGCTCGTTCCTCCCTCTTCCCCAACTCCTTCTCCCACCCGCCCCCAACACCAGTGATCCCAGCGTCACTCCACTCTGTGCTCTGACCTCTTCGCACAGCTTGTGGTCGGCGTCATGTGCAAGGGAGGGTCCTGGGCGGTGACTCTGCCTCCGAGAGGGATTGGCCGTGGCAGGTCAGCTTACACTACGCGGGCTTCCACGTCTGTGGCGGTTCCATCATCAATGAGTACTGGGTGCTGTCCGCCGCCCACTGCTTCCGCCGGTGAGGGGGCCGGGGACACTAGGGACAGCGGGAGGGACAGGGCAGCTTGACGGTCCCCACTCGTGCCACCCCCTCCACCGGCTGACCCACGCACCGCCTGGTCTCCACGCACGAGGCTGGTCCCCAAACATAAGGCGGGCCTGAAAGTGCCCGGCTAGGTCCTCCAGTGCCTGGCCCTGTCCGCTGCACCTCAGATCATCTGGTGCCCCAGTACAGAGGCATAGCTTTCCTGTGGGTATCTGCCCTCTGCCGGAGGTGAGCCACCTGGTCCTGGGTAATAGAGAGAGGGTTCCGCCTGTACCGGCTGCTGGCTGGTACAGCGGGGGACAGCAGCCACTTGGTCTCTGGAGCCTCGGTAGGTAGGCCCTAGCAAGACTCCTTTGGGGGCAACTCTTGTTATGCAGTCAGGTCAACCCCCACTGTGTGATGAAATCGAGGGGTGGGGGGACTCTTCAACCCAGGCTGAGTGAGCTCAGCTGCCCAAGTCCCTGCTCTTGGCCTGCCAGGGGCCTGTGAGCTGTTGGGTTGCAGGCACTGTGCCTTTGTTCTCGTCCCCATAGGGACAAGAACATCGACATTTATGACGTGTACGTGGGCCTCGTGAACCTCAAGGTAGCCGGCAACTACACCCAGTGGTTCGAGGTGAACAGGGTGATCTTGCACCCCACCTACGAAGTGTTCCACCCCATCGGAGGCGATGTAGCCCTGGTGCAGCTTAAGTCCCGCATCTTCTTCTCTGAGTCTGTGCTTCCGGTTTGCCTAGCACCTCCGGATGTGAACCTCACCGCTGACCTTAATTGTTGGTCAACTGGATGGGGGCTGGTCTCACCGCAAGGTAAGAACAAAATCAAAGGCTAGGGGGATCATTTCCTTTATAGGGGTTTGTGGACAGGTGGGGATTATGGAATGACTGGTGGGGATTGTGAAGACCCCACCCATCTATCAACTTTTTTGGTCAATGAGGATGTTTTGTTTTATCCGAGACGGGCTTCGCTGTGTGCAGAAAAATAATTTGAGTGTGAAATTGGAATGCAGTACATCAAGAACACAAGTTTAACAGCATAGTTTTCCTTAAGATTTGAATTCAACTTAGAATTCTTTTGGCCTATTTAAAAAATAGTTATTATGCTTTTCTCCATGAAGAGCAGTATTTTCTTTCCGGGTTTATACCTGGGCACGTGAGAATATTTAGGGGGATTCAAACAAGATTTTAAAATTTCATTTGTTAATTAGTTACTGCTGTTTATTTTTGCACATTGATCTTGCATCCAGCTATCTTACAGAACTCAGTTTTAATAGTTTGTCAGCTGATTATGTTGATAGTTCTAGATAAAAGAGTTTATTTTCTTCAAATGAAGACTGTTTTATTTCGTACCTTCTACACACTGCAATCTTCTTATCTTTTATTTATTTTTCTTGTCTTGTTGCAATGGTTGGAATAATGCTAGGTTTCTTTTTCCTGGTTTTGATTTTATTGGAACTGCTTCTAATGGTTCACTATTAAGATTGTGGCCCAGCCTGGAGATTTCGGGCTGATATATTACACCAAGTTAAGAAAGTTACTGTTTATAGCTGGTTTATTTAATTATTTAAAAATTTATAAATCATTATTGATTTTATTGAAACAATAGCAACTCTTGAGAGGATCATATAGTTTTGCTCTTTTAATCTGTTGGTGCCAAGAATAGATTCACATTTCATGTGACGTGCCTTTGAGCTAAAAACTCTTCTTCCAGTCTTTGCAGACTGGCTCTGTGCCCAGACATTTCTTCAACACTTAGCGAGGCTTAGACTGGCTTAGTCTGAGATGAAACTTGGGGTCTTCTCAGGTTGTCTTCTCAGCATATGTCTTACCCTGGACATGTTCCTGGCCTTCTAAATTCCCCCAGGTACAGTGGTGCTTTTGAGCGTCCTCATTTCCCTAAGAAACCCTCCCCAGCTCTTGCTCCTGGGCCTTTTGCTGTATATTATGTGTTTTGGCCATAATCTATTGCCCTGGGCTTCTGTGAGTTGTTAGCTTGGGTGGAAAAGTTTTGAGTAGCACCCACTGCTTTTCTATGCTGACTTCTGAGGCAAAGCAGAGTGAATGCTTTGTGTCAATCCTGCAGGTAGCTCTCCTAACAGATTAGGACAGACATGCACAATAATATGCACATAAGGTCTACGCTGCTCCTCCTGGAACCAGAGAACAGCATTCCACACTGGGAATACAGGCTTCCCTTTTTAAAGTTAGTACCACACTGGGAAAGAACAAGTGAAAACACTGCAAAGTTTTTCGACCATTTTGAATTTGTCTTTTTCTTGAGTCAGCATTCACATAGTTGCTGTGAACCTTTGTTTTCCAGAGTTCTGAAAAAGTTGGTTCTGATAGTTCTTGTTTTTCAAGCAGGAGGGAACAGGAGGTTAAGGCTTCTACTCTGCTGTTTTTCTCACCTTCTGCTATTTTGATCAGGATGGCATTAAATCTACAGATGAATTTTGGGAATATTGCCATTTTAACAATATTGAGTCATCCAATCCATGAATACGGGATGTGTCTTTATTTAGATTTTCTTAATTTCAGCAGTATTTTACAATATTTGATTGTATAGGTCTTATACTTCTTCTGTTAAGTTTATTCCTGTTTTATTATTTTTAAACCTATTGTGAATGGAATTTCTTAATTTCATTTTTGGTTCCCTTTCCCCTTCCTCATCACAGCGGCTATAACCTCTAGTACAATGTTAAATATAAGTGGTAATAGTGCATATCCTTGTCTGGTTTTTTGTTGTAAGGGGGGGAAAATGTTTTAGTCTCTCACCATCAAGAATGATGTTTGCTGTGGGTTATGGTGGATGCCCTTTAACAGACTGAGGAAAATTTCTTTTGTTCCTGGTTTGTTGAGAGTCCTTACCATAATAGGACATGTATTTTTTTCTAATTTCTTTTCTGCATCCAGTGAGATGCTTGTGTGGCTTTTGTTTGTTTGTTTGTTTTTTGGTTTTATTTTTGGTTTTGGTTTTTGTTGAGACAAGGTCTCACTCTGACACCCAGACTGGAGCGCAGTGGCACAATCATAGTTCACAGCAGCCTTGAACCCCTAGGCTCAAGCATCCTCCTCACTTAGGCTCCCCAGCAGCTGAGACTACAGGCATGCACCAACATACCTAGCTAATTTTTAAAACTTTTATGTAGAGATGGGATCTTACTATGTTTTCCAGGCTGGTCATGAATTCCTAGCCTCCAGAGATCTTCTTGCCTATACCTCCCAAAGTTTTGGGATTATAGATGTGAGGCACTGCACCTGGCCTCATGTGGCCTTTTAACTTTTATTTTATGAATCTAGTATACTCTGTTGATTTGGGTGTATTAAGCCAACCCTGCATTCCTATGATCAATCCTTTTTTGTCATTCTGTATGATATTTTTTTATAGGTTGCTAGAAACAGTTTGCTAACATTCTGTTAAAGATTTTTGCATCTATATTTATGAGACATAGAGGCTGTATTTTTTCATTGTTTTTTATCTGGGTTTAGTATCAGAGTAATATTTGTTTTTGTAGTATTGGTGTTTCTTATTTGATGGAATTCACTAGTGAAGCTACCTTGGCCTGGGCCAGGTATGGGTCTATTCAGATTTTTATTTCTTCTTGAGTTATTCTAAAGTTATTCTTGAGTTATTTAGATTTTCTTAATTTGATAACACATAGTTGTTCATAATACTTTAATAATCCTTTTGATTTCTAAGGAGATAGTAATAATATTTCATCTTTCTTTACTGATTTTGATAACCTGTGTCTTTTTTCATCTTGGTCATTGTAACTAAAGGTTTATCAATTTGGTTGTCTTTTCAAAGAACTGACTTTTGATCATTGATTTTCCTTTTTTGTTTTCTATTTCATTGCTTCAGTTCTGCTCTTTATTATTTCCTTATTTCTGGTTGCTTTTAGGTTAATTTCTAGCTTAGAGTGATTTGTGATCTTTTTTCTTCTAAGGTAAGCATTTAAAGCTATAAATTCCCCTGTATGTACTGTTTTATATGCATTTCACACATTTTGTTATAGTGTGTTTTTGTTTTCATTTAGTTTAACATATTATCTAATTTCCCTCAGGATTTTTTCTTTAAAGATTGTTATTAATTTTAAGTATTTGGTGAATGTCCAAATTTCTTTTTATTGTTAATTTCAACTTTAATTTCATTGTGCTCAGAGAAAATACTTGGTATGATTTTATATTTTTTAAACTTATTGAGATGTATATTGTGGCCGAGCATTTGATTTGTCCTGAGGAATGTTTCATGTGTTTGAGAATATGTGTCTTGCTGTCATTGATGTGGGTTTTTTTAATAAATCACAGGTCAAGTTGATGGATAATGTTTTCAAGTTTTCTATATTCTTACCGGTTTTCTGTCTTTTTAAAAGTCAATTATTTAAAATAGGATATTTATCTCTCTAACTATGATTGATGAATTGTTTATTTCTCCTTTCCATTCTGTCAGGTTTTGCTTCGTGTATTTTCAGACTCTGATATCCAGACTCTGAGTGGATGCATCTATATTTTTAATTATGTGTTTGTGATGTATTGATTCTATCATTATCATTTAGATATCTCTTTTTCCCTAGCCATATTGTTTATTTTAAAGTCTATATTGTCTGATACTGATATATCCACTTAGGATTTCTTATAGTTAATGTTTGCATGATATATCTTTTTTCATCCTTTTAATTTCAACCTTTATGTGACTTTGATTCTAAAGTGTATCTTTTGTGCACAAGGTACAGTTGGATCTTCCTTTTTCATCCAGTCTGGAAATTTCTGTCTTTGGTTGAAGTATTTAGTCCATTCATATTTAATGTAATTATTGATAGTGCTGGATTTAAATTTGCCATTTTGCTAAATATTTTCTATATATCTATATAATTTATTTTCTCTACTCTTCTGTTCACGCCTTCTTTTGTGTTAAGGAAATACTTTTTGGTATACCATCTTGACTTTTATATGTTTACAGTTTTCTCTAAATAGTTGCTGTAGGGATTATTTCATTTATAACAATAGTCTCCAATTAATACTAATTTAATTCTGGTAAAAGATAGCAAGTTCATTTCAATATTGCTCTACTTCCCTTTTTTGCCAGTAGGGTCTCATATACTATTCCTCATACAATAAAAACCCCAGAACACAGTTATAATTATTGCTTTATGCAACCTAGTTTTTAAAAGAGATTGAGGAAACAAAGAGGACAGTATTTTAACACATTGATTTCTAATACTCTTCATTTCTTCCTATGGATTAAAGCAGCATCTGGTGTCATTTCCTTTCACCTTAAAAGACTTCCTTTAATATTTCATGAAAGGTAAGTCTGCTCAATTTTTCGCAATTTTTGTTTATCTGGAATGTCTTTGTTTTGCCTTCATTTTTGAAGAATAGTTTTGTTGTATATAGAATTCTTGGTTGAAGGTTTTTTCTCTTTGAGCATTTAGTGTTCATTGTTTATGATGCAAAGTTGGCTATTAGTCATCCTGATTTTTGTCCATGTAATTGGTTGCTTTTCCCCTGTAACCCTTCAGGATTTGTCTGTCCTTCGCTTTTTGTGGGTTGATTATGTGTCTACATGTGAATCTCTTTGTGTTTATCCTTTGTTAGGTTCACTGAGCTTCTCTGATCTCTAGATTCTTCTTCATCAAATTTGGGAAGTTTGAAGCCATAATTTCTTCAAATATTTCCTTCTAAGAGTTTTACTGCAAGTATTTGATATTCTTGATATTGTCTCTAATGGTCTATTTTTTTTTAACTTTTTTTCTCTGTTCTTCAGATTGGATAATTTCTACTAATGCTCTTGATTTCACTGATTTCATTTTTCTTCCACCTTAAATCTTCTGTTCATCCTGCCTACTGAATTATTCTTATTTGTTACTGTATTTTTTAACTCTAGAATTTCCATATTACTTTTTCTTATAATTCCTGTTTTTTTTTTCTAAGATTCCCTTTATGTTGACATATTGTTGTGATATGCTTATTTAACTTCTAAACATAGTTTCTTAATTATTTGAGCTTACTTATAACTGCTGTTTTGAGATCTTTGTCAACTAAATTAACACCTGGCCACATAGTTTATTTATATTGACGTTTTTCCCCCCTGAATATGGACCACACATTCTTAATTTTTGTATATCTCATAATATTTTTGTTTTGAAAAGTGGATATAAAATAATACATTGTAATAATTTGGAGTCTTGTGCCCGAAAGTTTTATTTTAATGTATTTTGTTTTATTTTTAGTAATTTGCCTGAACTTAGTTTGCAGAACATTTCTCTCCTATAGCTGCTGCTGTCTGTGCTCATTTTTTTTTTCTTAATTTTCTTACTTATTTTGATTCTGGCTTCTAGCATATATGTTACTGTTTAGTATTTTCTTTTTACTTTGAATTCCTTTCCTTTTGATACATTTTTTCTTCCATTTAGGTTTACTATACTTATTTCCAAAGAATATACTACAACTCTTATACAATCAGTGGGTCAAAGGAGAAATCACAAGATAAATTAGAAAATAATTTGAGATGAATAAAGATATTTTGAGATGAATGAAACCAAAACATATCAAAACTTATGGAATGCCACAAAAGCACTGCTTAGAAGGAAATTTGTAGGTGTAAATGCTTGCACTTTTAACAGAAGGAAGATTAGTTGAAATAACTTGAGTTGACAGTAATTTCACTTCATGACTTAAGGACCTAGCAAAGAAGAGCAAACTAAACCCCGTGTTGGCAGAAGGAAGGAAATAATAAAGATTATAGCATAAAAAACAAAATGGAGAATAGAAAAGTTAGAGTTAATGAAGCAAAATGTGGTGCAAATGACAGTTCTAAAATGCAGATGGGAATATTACTTCTGACCTTGTAGAAATAAAAAGAGTTATAACTGTGTGGCAACAGATTGGATAGTCTACATGAAGAGAGAAGAATCATAGAAACACACAAATTATCAAAACTGACTCAAAGAAAAAATTATGGGTGAGACATGGTGGCTCACGCCTGTAATCCTAGCACTTTGGAAGGCTGAGGTGGGAGGATTGCTTAACCTGAGGAGTTTAAGACCAACCTGGACCAGAGCAAGACCATCTCTCTACTGTAAATAGAAAAATTAGCTGGGCATTGTGGCAGGTGCCTGTAGTCCCAGCTACTCAAGAGGCTGAGGCAGGAGGATTGCTAGAACCCAGGAGTTTGAGTTCACTGTGAGCTAGGCTAATGCCACGGCACTCTAGCCTGGGGCAACACAGTCAGACTCTTATCTCAAAAAAAAAAAAAAATCTGAATAGATTTAAAACAAGTGAGAAGATTGAATTATGAATTAACCTCCCACCAAAGAAAAGTCCAGGATGATATGGTTTTACTGGTGAATTCTAAAAACAGGTAAAGAAAAATTAATTCTTTGCAAATTCTTCCAAAAAATAGAAGAGTAGGGGGCACATCAAAACTCATTCTATGGGGCCAGCATTGCACTGATACGGATAGCCAGATACCACAATAAAAGAAAATTATAGACCACTATCCCTTATGAATACAGATGCAAAAATCCTCAACAGAATATTAACAAACTGAATCCAGGGACTAAGTGGGATTTATTCCAGCTATACAAGGGAGCTTTAACATATGAAATCCAATGGCTGTAATTCAGCATGCTTAAGGAACAAAGGGAGCTGGGTGTGTGATGCATGTCTATAGTCCTAGCTACTCAGGAGGCTGAGGCAGGAGGATCACTTGAGCCCAGGAGTTTGAGACAAGCCTGGGAAACATACTGAGACCCTGCCTCAAAAGAAAAAGAAAAAAAAATTTTAAATGAAAAACTAAAGGAATATAGGGGAAAAAAAAATATGATCATCTCCAGTAATGCAGAAAAAACATTTGACTATTTTATCATGAAAGGATATTGAATCCTCTGAGAAAAAAAAGGAATGGAACTTCTTCAGCATAATTAAGGGCATTTATAAAGAACCCATAGCTAACATTATATTCAGTGGTTACAGCTTTCACTCTAAGATCAGAAACAAGACAAGTATGCCAATTTTCACCACCAGTATTCCACACTGTACCAGAAACTCCAGTTAGATAAATTAGGTTAAAAAAAAATAAAAGGTATCTAAACTGGAAATGAAAAAGTAAAACTATTTCTATTTGCAGATGACATGATCTTATATGTAAAAAATCCCAATGAGTCCTAACAGCAAACAATAGCAACGAAACAAAAATATAGATAATGAACAAATCCAGCAAATTGGCAGGGCACAAAATCTGTTGTTTCTGTATACCCTTAGTGAACAATCCAAAAAGGAAATTCAGAAAACAATTACATTTGCAATAGCATCCAAAAGAAAAAAGATACCAGGAATAAATTACCTGAGGAGGTCAAAACTACACTGAAAACTACAAAAGTTACTGAAAAAAAATTTTTTAAAGACCTAAGTAAATACAAAGACAGTTTGTGTTTATGGATAGAAAGTCTTAATATCGTTAAGGTAATAGTAATACTACTGTACTACTTCCTGTAGTCCTTATCAAAATGCCAATGGCTTGTTTTGGTTTTGGTTTTGGATTTTTTTGCAGATATAGGAATAGCTATCCTAAAATTCATATTGTTATCAAGTGACAAAACAATCTTCAAAAGGAAAAATAAAGTTGGAAGGCTCATACTTCTGATTTTAAAATATACTAAAAAACCACAGTATGCAAAACACAGGGGTACTGGCATAAGGATATAGACCAATGGAATAGAATTCAAGAAATCAAGAGTTCAGAAATAAACCATATGTATATGGTCAGTTCATTTTCCATGAGAGTGCTAAGTCCCTTCAATGGGGAAAAAAATAGTCTGTCATAAGGATATAGACCAATGCAATAGAGTTCAAGAAATCAACTCTTTTGAATCAAGAGTTCAGAAATAAAACCATATGTATATGGTCAGTTCATTTTCCATGAGAGTGCCAAGTCCCTTCGATGGAGAAAAAAATAGTCTGTTCAACAAATGACAACTTGATATCTACATACAAAAGAATGAAGCTGACCCAAACTACAAAACTTTTTTTTTTTTTTTGAGACAGTGCCTCAAGCTGTCGCCCTGGATAGAGTGCTGTGGTGGCATCACAGCTCACAGCAACCTCCAACTCCTGGGCTCTAGCGATTCTCCTGCCTCCACCTCCCAGCAGCTGGGACTATAGGCACCCACCACAACACCCGGCTATTTTTGGTTGCAGCCATCATTGTTGTTTGGCAGGTCCAGGCTGGATTTAAACCCTCCAGCTCAGATGTATGTGGCTGGTGCCTTAGCCACTTGAGCCACAGGCACCAAGCCAAACTACAAAACTTTAGAAGAAAAATTTTGTGGGTTGAGTTATGTCCCCCAAGGGTATTTGCAGATATAATCAAGTTAAGATGAGGATATATTAGGCTGGGTCTTTAGCCAATAAGACTAGTGTCCTTGGCTCGGCGCCTATAGCTCAACTGGCTAAGGCGCCAGCCACGCACACCTAAGGTGGCCGGTTCGAATCCCCAGCCCGGACCCGCCAAACAACAATGATGGCTGCAACCAAAAAAATATCCGGGCGTTGTGGCGGGCGCCTGTGGTCCCAGCTACTTGGGAGGCTGAGGCAGGAGACTAGCTTGAGCCCAGGAGTTGGAGGTTGCTGTGAGCTGTAATGCCATGGCACTCTACCCAGGGGGACAGCTTGAGGCTCTGTCTAAAAAAAAAAAAAAAAAAAAAGACTAGTGTCCTTATAAGAAGAGGAAAAGAGACAGAGACACCAAGATGCCATGTGATCACAGAGACAAAGATTAGAATGATGCATCTTAGCCAAGGAATGCCAAAGATTGCTAGCAAATAGAAAAAGGTAGGAATGGGCAAAGAAGAATTCCCCCATAGACCCTTTGGAGGGAGAATGGCCCTGCCAACCACCTTCATTTCTGACTTCAAGCCTCCAGAGCTATGGGAGGATACATTTTTGTTGTTTGAAACCACCTAGTTTGCCGTATTTCTTTGCAGCTGTCCTACAAAACTAACACAAAGACATAGGTCAAGAAATCATGACCTTGGATTTGGCAATGGATTCTTTGATAGGATATCAAAAACATGAGCAACAAAATAAAAAAATTAATAAACTGGACTTCTTCAAAATTAAAAACTTTTGTATGTATATATATATATATATATATATTTTTTTGAGACAGAGTTTCATTTTGTTGCCCTTGGTGGAGTACTGTGGAGTCATAGCTCACAGCAACCTCAAACTCTTGAGCTCAAGCAATTCTCTTGCCTCAGTCTCCCAAGTAGCTGGGACTACAGGCGCCTGCCACAATGCCAGTTATTGTTAGAGATAAGGTCTTGCTCTGGCTCAGGCTGGTCTTGAACCTTATGAACTCAGGCAATCCACTTGCCTTGGCCTCCCAGAGTGCTAGGATTACAGGCGTGAGCCCCCATACCCACCCTTTTTGTTTATCTAAGACACTATTTAGGAAGTGACAAGAAAGGAAGAAAATATTTGCAAATCCTGTATCTGATCAAGTTCTAGGGTCCAGAATATGTAAATAGTTCATATAACTCAACAATAAAAAGACAAGTGGGATTTACCCCACTTGTATGGCAACAGATTGGATGGTCTACATGAAGAGGGAAGAATCATAGAAACACACAATTTAATGATGAGCAAAAGACTTGACATGTCTCCAAAGATCTCACATAATACACCAGTGGTCCTCAAGCACATGATGAGATACCTAACATCATTAGTAATTAGGGAAGTACACATCAAAAGTACAGTGCCTCCTCCCCACTGAAATGGCTGTAATTAAAAAAAAATGAAAAATATGTGTTGGTGAGGTCATGGAGAAAGTGGAACCGTTATTTATTGCTGGTGTGTACACACTCTTGTGGAAACAGTTTGGAAATTCCTCAAAAAATTAAGCTTCATAATTACCATATGGCCCAGTTGCCCTACATTAACAATTCCAGTCCTAGCTATATACTCAAAGGATTAAATTCAGGTGTTCCAACAAGTACATGTACATGCATGTTCATTGTAGCACTATTCAAAGTAGCCAAAAAGAGGAAACAGCTCACATGTCCAATAGTGGATGAATGGATAAAGTTGTGGCATATACATAAAATGGAAGATTACTCAATCATAATATGTAATACATGCTACAGCATTGATGAACCTTGAAAACATTGTGCTAAAGTGAAAAAAGCCAGGCACCAAAGGTTACGTATTTTATGGTTTAATTTATATGAAATATTCAGAATAGGCAAATCGTTATACACATAATACAGATTGGTGGTTACAGGGCATGGGAGTTCCTTTTGGTTTGATGAAAACAGTTTGAAAATAGATGGTGGTGATGGTTGCACAACATGGCAAATGTCCCTAAATGCCACTGAGTTGTCCACTTAAAAATTTTTTAAGTAAATTGTGGCTTTATTTTTTAAAATAAGCTCCAATAACAGAATTTTCATCGTAAACTCCCATCCTTCATGTGTGAGAATGCCTTTATTTTGCCTGTCTTTTTACATTCCACATTTTTATTTGCAACATAATTTACTGAATATAAAATCCACAAATCTTAAGCATACAGCTCAACTAATTTTCAAATATGTGTAGTACAGTTCAGTTGAGATAAAGGACATTTCCATCATAGAAAATTTCCATGCTCCTTTCCCTGTTGACAAATGCCCCATTCCAAAGGTAACCACTATTCTGAATTTTGTCATTTATTAGTTTTTGTCTATTCTATGCTTCACACAGCCTGGATTTCTTTGTGTCTGGTTTGTTTTGCTCACCTGCTGTTTTTGAGATTTGCCCATGTCATTCACGTATCCGCAGTTAATCCTTTTTATCTCCAATGTCGTCTTTCATTATATCCACATAGCCACGTTTCTCTGTCCATATATTTCAGTCAATGGACATCTAGGTTGTGGTCAGTTTTTAGGTCATGCATAAATCTGCAACAAATAATGACAGTGCAAGATTTTTGGTGACATAGGCATTTCTTTATCTTGTATATGTAATTTTTTATTCTTTTTTTTTTTTTGCAGTTTTTTTTTTTGGCTGAGGCTGGGTTTGAACCCGCCACCTCCAGCATATGGGGCCTGTGCCCTACTCCTTTGAGCCACAGGTGCTGCCTTTTCCCTTTTTTTTTGAGACAGAGTCTCACTATGTCGCCCTCGATAGAGTAGTGTGGCATCACAGCTCACAGCAACCTCAAACTCTCCAGCTCAAGCGATTCTCTTGCCTTAGCCTCCCAAGTAGCCAGAACCACAAGCGCCCGCCACAACACCTGGCGATTTTTTTTTTTTCTGGTTATAGTTGTCATTGCTGCTTGGCAGGCCTGGGCAGGGTTCGAACTGGCCAGTTCAGGTATATGTGGCTGGCACCCTGGCTGCTGAACTACAAGTGCCGAGCCTTTTTTTCGAGACAGAGTCTCACTTTGTTCCCCTTGGTAGAGTGTCAAGGCATCACAGCTCACATCTCCAACTCTTGGGCTTAAGCAATTCTCTTGCCTCAGCTTCCCAAGTAGCTGAGACTACAGGCACACATCATAGTGCCTGGTTATGTTTAAAGATGAGTCTCACTTTGGCTCAGGCAATCCACCTGCCTCGGCCTCCCAGAACGCTAGGATTACTGACGAGAGCCACCACGCCCAGCTCATCACTTTTTCATGGTGCAAAGTTTTCCTTAGCCAGAAACAAACACTTGACTTTTCTAATTCAGCCTGGAAGTCATCTTTTCAAGTTTCTCAAGTTCATTAAACACATCTCTTTCTTCTAAGTCACTATCAATAACAGTTTTACAACTTCAGAATGCAGGCCACCATCTTCCCAAACTCCTAGATCAGTTTTCTATTCATCTTTCCAGATTCCTGATGTAGGGACTCCCACCCAACAGCTCCCAAAACCAAGGTCATGTTTTTGTTACTTTTACAGAAGCCTCCAACTTCTAGATACCATTTCCATGTCATTTATCCATTGCCATAAGAATGCTGCTTTGCACAGATGAGAAAACCCTGGTGTGCAAACAGTGGGTGTTTATTGAGCTCAGGAGGTTGTGAGTAGGTGACTTGAGCTGTAGGTTCTTGTAGTCCAGACTGAGCTTGTCTTTGTGTCTGGTGGCCGCTTGTCTGCCAGCCAACCTGGCTGATGATGGCCTGAGCTGGGCTGGCTGGACTCTGCTTTGTGTATCTTTCATCATCCAGCAGGCAGCTGGGCCATACCCACAGGCTTTGGTGGAGATTCGAGAGAGTGAGAAACATAAGCCCTTTTCCAAACCTCTGCTTAAATCCCATCAACCAAAACATGTCTTGTGGCAAAATTCAGATCCAAAGATTGGTGAAATACTACACAGCACCTCTATGAGAGGAATTGTAAGACACATGGAAAAGGGCTTATATGTAGAGAAGGAGAGAGAATCATATCTAATTCATTTTCTCTGAATTTGTATTTTACTACTTACTAGACAATGCAAACACTTCACATGGTCTAATTCCATTCTCCACTTTAGCCTCTTATACTATCGTGCTATAATTTTTCTTTTATATGTTATACTGACATTAATGTTGCTTTAAATTCAGTGATCCTTGACCATATTTTTCACTAGTCTTTTATTTTTAGCCACATCTGGGCAAGTGTTGATCCAAGGCCTAGACTCAATCCATCTGAAACCAGGACTGTTCACTCCCAGCAAGAGCACTCATCCCTGGGTTTAATTTCGCATTCACATCCACATTCTCTCTGCATGGGTGTGTATGGTGGGGAGCGAAGGGGAATGGTGCCCGCATGTCAACCATCCCTGTAGGCACAAATCACATTCATTCTTCAAGGTACTCTCATTCCGGGAAATGTTCCTGAATGCAGCCCATCATGCTCTCCCTCCTGAGATATCAAATGTCACTTTATATGTCTGGTATCTATCTCTCTTTCTTTGGCTTTTGGTGGCACAGAATTAGATTCATTCTAATTCTTGGTTCAAAAAATGCATTCTTCATTGGCTTCTACAAGTGGTCCTCTTTCACTGTTTGCTTGGAGTAACATAATAATATACATATGTAATAATAGACATACCCATGGACACACCACTCAGAGAGATCAGAACATTGGCAGTAATGTACATCTCCCTCTGTGGTCTTGCTACATCTGGCCTCTGTTATCTCCTACCTGAGGGAAATTACCATGAACCTTTTATGGACAATTTATGGTATAGGTATAGATTCCCAGGCCCTTTGCATAGAAATCAGCTGCTCATCAGGAGCGAAGGACCACGGATTAGTAAAGCTCCAATCATGATCAAGAGAGCAGAAGGCTTCATTCTCTCTAACCAGGGCCTGCCATTATATTTTCTTTTCTAAAACTCTGGGACTGACACTAAGAATAACTTCACCCCTATAAAGGATACACCCACAAGGTTATTGCCTTCCCTTGGCAGAACTCAGTAAGAAAGTTATCTATACATAATGCACATATTATGCCTTGGGATGTGTAAGTCAACGGTCCTCCAAATAAATCCTGGAGCCATATAACCTACTTTTACAATGCCCCACTCTGGGCCAAGAAACCAAAAGTAACTGAAAAGAAGCCCCCATCTTTATTTAGGTCACTGAGATAACATTACATAGGATCCAGTTCCATAGCAATACTTATTTTGTCTTTTATTTTCTTATTCTCCCATTCTCCCATACCCAACAAACCTTTGAAAACTTAAAAAAAAAAAAAACAACTTTATATTGACACTCAATTCACAAAACTTTCTCCCACTCACTCCGCTCTTCATTGAATATTCTCTCTGACTTCTTTAATTTGTTTTAACTTTTTAGAATTCTTTTTTTTGAAGTTTTTTTTTGGCCAGGGCTAGGTTTGAACCTATCACCTCCAGCATATGGGGCCAGGATCCTACTCCTTGAGCCATAGGTGCCGCCCCTTAAAATTGTTTTTTGATGTAAATATCTGTAAAGCCAAACTCCGATCAAGACATAGCACATTTTCAAACCAGGCACAGTGTTTTGTGACCATAAGCCCAGCTTGGGAGGCTGAGTCAGGATAATCAGTCGAGGTCCAGAGTTCAAGAATAGTCTAGGCAACATAGTGAAAATGTGTCTCTACAAAAAATAAGACATAGAACATTTTTATCATCTCAAAACATTTTCTTTCGCTGTTTAGCAGTCAACTCTTTCTTCTAAGACAACTACTGCCCTCATTTTTATCCCCATTGATGAGTTTTATGCTTTCAAATGTCATATAAGTGGAATAATACAGCATGCATTTTCTTATGTCTTCCTTATCTTTTGCTCAATATAGTCTATAATATTGATTCATGTTTTTATGTGTATCACTAGTTAGTTTTTATTTATTGTTGAGAAATAGTAGCACGAATATGCCAAAATTTGATTGTCCATTTTTCTGTTGATTGACATTGGGTTGTTTCAGTTGGGGTGATTGCAGATAATGCTCTAATGAATATTCTTTTCTGGCCTGGCGCCTGTAGCTCAAGCAGCTAAGGTGCCAGCCAAATACACCAGAGCTGGCGGGTTCGAATCCAGCCCAGGTCTGCCAAACAATGACAACTACAACCAAAAAAATAGCCAGGCGTTCTGGTGGGTGCCTGTAGTCCCAGCTACTTGGGACGCTGAGGCAAGAGAATAGCTTAAGCACAGGAGTTGGGGGTTGCTGTGAGCTGTGATGTCACAGCACTCTACCCAGGGCAACAGCTTGAGGTTCTGTCTCAAAAAAAAAAAAATTCTTTTTTTACTTTTTTTGTGCAGATGTGCTTTCTTTGTTCTTGAGTGCATGCATAACAGTGACATTAACTGGGTCATGCAGTTTTGAGAATGTCAAATGATTTTCCAAAGGCAGAGGTACCATATTATAGTTTCTTTTTGTTTTCTCCTTTTTTAAATTTATTTTTTACTTCAGAATGTTAGGGGGCACACGTGTTTTTGTTTACATACTTTGTCAAAGTTACACATGTAATTGTGCCCTTCATCCAGATAGTAAATTTTAAGGTTTCTGGAAAATAAGACATGAATACAACTATAGTTGTTTTTCTTCCTCTTCAGTTTTTCCTTGATATCCTCTAATAATGCAACCTGATGTCCATTCTCACCTGTGACATGGCTGCCTACAAACATTGCTGCTAGCCCCTTGGAAGAAGCACATGTCCTACTTCCTATAAAAACTTTTGTAATTTCACAGAACTTGATTTGTAGACAATTAAAATACTAAACTTTGAGAATCATGAAACACAAGAGAGAATGAAGATAATTTTAGCTTTTTCATTTTAGCAAAATGGCTATGCCAACTTTTCCAAGGCTGAGCTCATTGCTGTATGCCTTATCAATGCATAATGTTCATCACATTGCATTTGTATGCTTTCTTTTTTTTTTCCAGGTATTTGCTTACTTTTATTTTAAAGGCTAGTTATATATGCATAATCATAATGCTAAAAATAAACATGCAGCTCTCATACACCTATAAAACTGAAACCTATTTACAAATAAAATAAAAACATATCATGTAGCCAATAAAATTCAGATTCACAATATTAATTTCATATGAAGGATGATGTTTTCTGAGAAATAAATCTCTTCTCAAAATATGAGCATGGTAATGACCACAGCTAATGTGCAGTGGCTTTTAAGCATTCAATATGCCTATACCACATATTATAGTTTCTTTTTTTTTTTTTTTT
>NW_003852680.1:331280-335728 GCF_000181295.1 Otolemur garnettii
CCGTCATTGTTGTTTGGCAGGTCCAGGCTGGGGATTCAAACCCGCCACCTTAGGTGTACGTGGCTGGTGCCTTAGCCGGTTGAGCTATAGGCGCCAAGCCATATTATAGTTTCTTAAGCAATGAATAAGAGTTATAGGTTTGTCTATCAGAAGTAGTTTTTTTTTTTTTTTAAGGAGTAGTTTTTATTCCATCTTTACTTTTGAAAGATAATTTCACTAGATATAGAATTCTGGGTTGACAGTTTTCTGATTTTGTTTTGCAAAAGATTGTTCCATTTTCTTCTGGGCTGCCTAGTTTTTTGATGACAAATGTATCGTAACTTTTACCGTTGGTCCTCTGTAAGCAATATTTAGCACCTCTGTGGCTGCCTTCAAGATTCCTCCTCAACTCCGTTTTTCAGCCATTTAGCTGTGATGTTTTTAGGTGTTTGCTTTATTCTGGTGTTTCTCTGAACCTCTTGAGACTGTGGTTTGTGGTCTTTAATTTTGGAAATTTCTTGGCCGTTATATCATCACATATTTATTGTGTCTTATACTCTCTCTTCTTCTGGGACTAACTCCACATATGTTAGGTTGTTTGCTTTTGTTTCACAATCTTGAATGCTCTCTTCTGGTCCTCCCCATCCTTTCTGTGCCACTCTTTTTCTCTTTGTGTTTCAGTTTGGATAATTTCTATTGACTTCTCTCCAGGTTCACTGACTTTTTTCCTCATCTATGCCCAGTGTACTAATAACCTCATCAAAGGAATTTTCCTTCTTTGATGTTATGTTTTTATTTCTAGCATTTCCAACTGACTATTTTCTTGTGAGTTTGCATATTTCTACTTAAATTCTTCATTTTCTCATTCATGTTGTTCACTTTCCAATAAGTAGTTTAACGTGTCAGTCATGGTTATTTTCAACATCCGAGTCATCTGGGTGTCTGATTCTGTACATTATTTTATCTCTTGACAGTGAGTCTAGTGTTCGGTTTTGGTTTCTCACCCATTTGTGTGTGTGTGTGTGTGTGTGTGTCATATTTTTTGGTTGAATGCCAGGCATCATAAAAGAATAGTTAAGACACAGATCTCTGCACCACAAACCAGACATTCCTCTTCTTCTTTCAAGCCATTAATGGGATTAGAGTGTAGTTGAGTCAGTCTAGTGAGTTCTTGAGCTGGGTTTTGATTTTACTGTTGGTGCCACCACCTTTAGTGCACCACAGGCTTCAGATTCCTCTAGGGGTAAGCTGCTGTTATTGTGGACTTAGTGTGAGGCCTGGAGTTTCCCTGTGTCCTGCTTTGTCCTTTGCTTTCAGCATTCTCTGTGTACCTGGCACATTCTTGCTGAGCCTACAGATAAAAATGGCTCATACCTGTGGTGACTCTTAAGAGAATTCCAACTTTTCCACCTGCCCATCCACTCTGCCTTCACTCTGTGTTTTTTACTGATGTGGGCTCAAGAGGCTTCCCCAGGGATATAGGGCTTTGTTTTTACCCCTCCTTCAGAGATAGTGGACCATCACCAGGTCCTGGGGATAGCAGTATTTGTTGCCTTTCCCCAGTAGTTGGAGATTTGTGCTTCATCTGGGAGAAGCAAAGCAAGCTTTGCTGTTGTGTGCCTCCAGGATGCAGCTGGCCTCACCCCTACACCACTGAGGGGGCTTGTCTGTGGACCCTGACTACCTGAAGTGTTTCTCAGAGAAAGGAAGAGCAGCAAAGGAGACCTCATCCATGTAGCTCAGGCCTTGCTGCAAGGGGGGTGGGACCCCATACTGCTCCAAACTCCTCTAGGCATCCTAGTTGTCTCACCCTCAGTGTCACAAGCCTAGTACCCCAGCCTGGGCTCTTCCCTGTGTGTGGTCAGGACCCCATCTCATGTAAGGTCTAGGCTCCTCCCTCTGTGTGCTCTGGGCTGTTCCTCCTGTGTGGTCTGTGTGGTGGGATTCCTCTAGGTGTGAGTGAGACTTTTCCCCTGGGTTATTGGGAATTCTGTGGGTGCCCGTGCTGTCCACTGGAGGAGATCTTCCTCTGCTTGTGGAGAACAACCCTCATATGGACCCCTCTCTATGCAGGTGCTACCTCAGATGAGCTGCAAGAGGTCAAGGTCCCTCTAGTTCCTGTGGTCTTGTGCAAACGTCTCTATGGAGGCCCATTCTACATCCTGTGGGACATGATATGCGCCGGGGACATGAAGAACACAAAGACTGTGTGTGAGGTGTGCCCCACCAAAGTGAAAGAGGCCAAGGGGTGCCTGGCATAGACGCTAGTTCAGGCTATGGGCAGGAGCCCTGCAGCTGCTGAGCCTATGCTGCTGCCAGAGAAGGCATGAATCCTGCACATCTACCACACTTGCTGTCCCACACCTGCACACCTGCCACATATCTGCATGCCTGCCACACACCTGCTGCACACCTGCAGCAGGCTTTGCCCTGTGGCTCTGGGCCATATTATAGCCCTTCTTGGCTGTGTGAGTGGGGGCGGGGAGCACTGGACCTACCCTGCAGAGTCCAGACTCCCCAGGTCACAAAAGACCCCCCTTCCTTTCCAGGGTGACTCTGGGGGCCCGCTGGTCTGTGAATTCAACCGCATCTGGTTGCAGATTGGAATCGTGAGCTGGGGCCGTGGTTGCTCCCACCCTATGTTTCCTGGAGTGTATGCGCGAGTTTCCTATTTTTCCAAATGGATAAATGACAACATAAAAATCATACCCCTTCCTGATCAGCTCATACCCTCCCTGTCCCCAGCTCTGGGGGCTACCCTCACTCTCTTTGTGGTCATGCTGGCTGGCCTGTCAGTGTTCTAGGGCCTGGACACCTCCTCCCAGCATCTTCAGGGGGACATGCCCTATTCCTTCCCAGCTTTTGTCCCCCACAGACCTGCACATACCTGCCACAGACTTCCTCTCTGGAGCCAGGTGGGGGCCACCTGCCCAGGTCGTATGCTGAGTCCAAGAGGGGCCGAGCTTCTGAGAGGGCAGAGGAAAGCCACGAGCATAGGCTGAATACAGCTAAGATTTGGCCAGATCATTAAATATTGACAAAGTAAGCCTCTCAGAATTCTTGCGATAGTCTTTCCACATGGGGTTGCTATGTGTTTCCTCTCGCATGCAGGATGGAGGGCCCATCCATCCTTCCTGAGCTCACAGGAAAGGAGACATATGGACCAAACTGAGCCTCTTCAGAAGCTGGCAGTTAGACCTCTCCCACTCTGAATCCGTGGGGTGTAGTCTAAGCCATAACCAGAGGAAAGGTCACTGCTTCCATGCCTAAACCTATACACGTAACAGGGTTTTGAGGACATTTAAACATTCAGTTGCATAAAAATGGAAAATCTGTCTGGGTGCAGTGACTCACACCTGTCATCCTATAGCACTCTGATAGGTGGAGGCATGTGGATTGCTTGAGCTCAGGAATTTGAGACTTGCCTGAGCAAGAAAGAGAGAGACTCCATCTCTAAAAATAGCCGGGTGTTGTGGTGAGTGCCTGTAGTCCCAGCTACTTGGGAAGCTGAGGCAAGAGAATCACTTTGAGCCCAATATAAAAGCAAAAATGAAGGTGCCCAAAATCAGAAAAGCACTATAAAAATTAATATTTTTAAATCTGCTCTTTGAAAAAATCAAACAGGAAGGGGTGAAAAATCACTAACCTAATCAAGGTAGGAAATGAGAAGAAAAGTATAGACAATGAAAAATGATGAGAAAATAATCTCTGAAACAGAGAAAAGGTAAGAAATCATAAAAGCTTTGTATAACTCTTTGTCAATAAACTTAAATGAGAAGTAGATCTTAGAAAAAAAAAATTATTTTACTAAAACTAACCCCAATAGAGAGAGAAGGCTGAAATACATCAAATTTTGTAGAAGAAATGGAGTTACTTAAGAAAGAACATCCCCCTCTCAGTGGAAATTCTTGGGGAGTCAAAAGTAATATATGGATTTTTCAACTGTGTGGGTGGTGAGCATCACTAATCCCCATGTTCTTCAAGGGTTAACAGTAGTTCCTTTAAATTTTTTAAGCAGTTGCCCTAGAGTTTGCAATACACATTTAAAACTATTCTATGTGCACTTTCAAATGACACTACACCATTTCGCAGGTGGTAGTGCAGGTACCTTGTAACAATATTAACAAGATTTTCAATTCCTCTCTTTCTTATTCCTTAGTGTATTTTTGTCAGTCATTTTATTTTCCCATTAGTTATAACAGTCCAATATATATTTACTATTGTTACTTTGAATACACTGCTGTCAGCTCAATTAAGAAAAAGAGAAATGGCTCGGCGCCTGTGGTTCAACCGGCTAAGGCGCCAGCCACGTACACCTGAGGTGGCGGGTTTGAATCCCCAGCCTGGACCCACCAAACAACAATGACGGCTGTAACCAAAAAATAGCCGGGTGTTGTGGTGGGCGCCTGTGGTCCCAGCTACTTGGGAGGCGGAGGCAGGAGACTCGCTTGAGCCCAGGAGTTGGAGGT
>NW_003852680.1:336177-341087 GCF_000181295.1 Otolemur garnettii
GGGCTGGGGATTCGAACCCGCCACCTTAGGTGTATGTGGCTGGCGCCGTAGCCGCTTGAGCCACAGGCGCCGGGCCTCTCCTTCACTTTTGAAGGATAATGTCACTGGATACAAAATTCTAGATTGATGGCTTTTTGTCTTTCAGCACTTTAAATATTTCACTCTACTCACTTCTTGCTTGAATGGTTTCTTAGGTATATGCAAGGAATGTAATTTTTATCCTTATTTCTTTGTAAGTAGAGTGGGGGTTTTCCTCTCTTTCTCTGTCTCTTGCTTCTTTCAAGATTTTTCTCTTTGCCTTTTAATTTCTGTAGTTTGAATATACTGCATCTAAATGTAGGTTTGGGAAGTATTTATCCTGTTTTATGTTCCCTGAGCTTCCAGGATCCTTGACTTCATGTCTGTAAGTGTTTTTGGAAAATTTTCAGCCATTATTACTTCAAATATTTCATCTATTCTTTTTCTCTTTTTATAGTCCTTCTGCTATTCTTTTTATCTTTTTATATTCCTTCTGGTATTCCCATTACACCTTTTCTGAGTGTCCCAGAGTTCTTGGATGTTTTCTTCCATTTTTTCATTCTTTTTTCTCTTTGCTTTTTAGTTGTAGAAATTTCTATTGCAAATTTTTGAGCTCACTGATTCTTTCCTCTGCTGTGACCAATCTACTCATGAACCATCCAAGGCATTCTTCATTTCTGTTACAGTGTTTTTGATTTCTAGAATTTTTAAAATGTTTTCTTAGAGTTTTCATTACTTTGTTTACATTATTCATCTCTTCTTGTCTGTGGCACACTTCTTCCATTAGAGCTCTTAACATATTAATCATAATTATTTCAACTTCCCAGTCTGATAATTCCAAAACGTCTACCATATCTGAGCTTTGCCTCTTCA
Source organism: Otolemur garnettii (assembly GCF_000181295.1). Classification (NCBI taxonomy): domain Eukaryota; kingdom Metazoa; phylum Chordata; class Mammalia; order Primates; family Galagidae; genus Otolemur; species Otolemur garnettii. The sequence goes on from NW_003852680.1 coordinate 337,069, forward strand.
GACTGTGTGATTTTTTGTTTTGTTTGATTTGGTTTGGTGGTGGTGGTATGTGGTTGGGTTGTTTTTGTTTTTGCATGCCTTGTAACTTTTTGTTGAAAGCTAGACATGATCATGATGTATTATGTCAGAGGAACTGAGGTGAACAAGTCGTTAGTGTAAGGTTTTATGTTCATCTGACTAGCAGTTAGGCTATGTTTACTGTTCACTGTAGCTATGGTATCAGAGTCGGAAATTTCCTCCACTGACCCTGTTTTTGTCTCCCCTGTTGTCTTTGGGTTTCCCTAGAGACACCTTCTTAAATAAACATGTAACTCCTTCAGTTATAATCCCCTGTTCTTACGTAGGAACCCTATGGATGGAATCATAAGGTGTGGGGTGAATCAGCATTCTGCAGTCCTGTGATTTGATCTCATTCTGGGCTTCCAGGTGTTTTTTTCACCTTTCACATCCACCCTCTTAGGGGAGATCAGAAGCATAATGGGCTAGAGTTGAGTGTTTCCTGACATTGAAGCCTAGAGCAGCCTGGATTGTCACAGGTATGTTAGAGTCTGTAGGAGTCCAACTCTAATTATTAGATTCTGATAAAAACCCAAGTAACTGACAAAGTTAAAAAGTTTCCCTTGGCTCGGCGCCTATAGCTCAACCGGCTAAGGCGCCAGCCACGTACACCTAAGGTGGCGGGTTCGAATCCCCAGCCCGGACCCGCCAAACAACAATGATCGCTGCAACCAAAAAATAGCCGGGCGTTGTGGCGGGCGCCTGTGGTCCCAGCTACTTGGGAGGCAGAGGCAGGAGACTCACTTGAGCCCAGGAGTTGGAGGTTGCTGTGAGCTGTAATGCCACGGCACTCTACCCAGGGGGACAGCTTGAGGCTCTGTCTCAAAAAAAAAAAAATAAATAAATAAATAAATAAAAATAAAAAAAAAATAAAAAGTTTCCCTTGAGGGCAGAATTTGAGAACAGAGAGTGCTGTGCATATTTCGAATTGGCTACTTTCCCCCTTACTCTGTCATAAGCACTAAAATTTTTTTCTCTGATCCTCACTCTGGGAGCCCAGTGAAGATTCTAGAGCTAAACCTTATGGAAGTGTGGGTAATCAAAGGTTTTGGTCTCAAATGCAAGCAGTCCTCCCACATTGGCCTCCCAGAGTGCTAGGATTACACCCAGCCTCCAGGCAGTTTTTAGTATTATATTTGTGACTCCAGTTGCATCACTTAAGCATAGTTGCATCATTTAAGCATACCCCATTACATGTCATGGCCTTGCCCTTTTAACTCTTACGTCATGTTAGTTCAAGAAGTAATTCTCTCTTTAATGCTCACAACTGGTATATCAGTGTCTCTCTTATATATTCTTCCAGAAGGGGTCACAAAAGCAACCTTCCCTGAGTTCTTATACATTGATGTTTATCTGGATTCTTTTTTTTCAATTTTTACTTATTTATTTGTTTATTTATTTTTTGGATTCTTTTCTTTTTAATTTTATTTGCTATTGTTTGGGATTCATTGCAGGTACAAAAGAATTAGGTTACACTGATTGCATTTGTTAGATAAAGTCCCTCTTATAATTCTGTCCTACCCAGTAAGAGGTATATCATACACTGTGACCCTCCATCCTCCTCCCTTCTCCCCTCTTCCCACTCCCTCATTTCCCTACCCCACCCCTTGTATTAGTTCTTCTGCCTTCAAATTAGAATTGAGTACATTGGAGTCTTGCTTCTCCATTCTGTGATGCTTTCCTAGGAAGAATGTGTTCCACCTCCATCCAGGTTAATACGAAAGATATAAAGTCTCCATCTTTTTTAGTGGCTGAGTAGTATTCCATGATATACGTATACTATAGCTTGTTAATCCATTCCTGGGCTGGTAGACATTTAGGCTGTTTCCACATTTTGGCAATTGTAAATTGAGCTGTGATAAACAGTGTAGTGATAAAAGATTTTTTTCTTCTGGGTAGATGCCTAGTAATGGGATTGCAGGATCAAATGGGAGGTCTAATTTGAGTTCTTTGAGGATTCTCCATTCTTCCTTTCAAAAAGGTTGTATTAGTTTGTAGTCCCACCAGCAGTGTAAAAGTGTTTCCTCCTCTCCGTATCCATGCCAGCATCTGCAACTTTGAGACTTTGTGATGTGGGCCATTATCACTGGGGTTAGGTGATATATCAGAGTAGTTTTGATTTGCATTTCTCTGATGGTTGGGGATGATGAGCATGTTTGTTAGCCATTTGTCTGTCTTCTTTAGAGAAGGTTCTATTCATGTCTTTTGCCCAGTAATATATGGGATTGCTGGATCTTTTTTTGTTGATTAATTTGAGTTCTCTCAAATTAGATCCTAGTTATCAAATTTTGTCCTATTCATGATATGCAAATATCTTTTCCCATTCTGAAGGTTGTCTATTTGCTTTGGTTGTTGTTTCCTTAGCTGTACAGAAGGTTTTGAGTTTAATTAAGTCCCATTTGTTTATTTTTTTATTGCCATTGCCATGGATGTCTTCATAAAATCTTTCTCCATGCTGATATCTTCAAGTATTTTCCTATACTTTCTTTGAGGATTTTTATTGTTTCATACCTTAGATTTAAATCTTTTATTTATCTTGAATCAATTTTTGTAAGTGGTGAGAGGTGTGGGTCCAGTTTCAGTCTTTTACATGTGGTTATGCAGTTCTCCCAACACCATTTATTTAAAAGGGATTCTTTTCCCTAATGTATGTTTTTGTTTGGTTTATCAAATATCAGGTGGATATAAGATGTTATTTTCATCTCCTGGTTTCCTATTGTTCCAAATGTCAATGTCTCTTTTTTTGTACCAATACCATGCTGTTTTGATCACTATGGCCTTGTAGTATACCCAAAAGTCTGGTACGGTGATAGTCCTGGCTTTTTTTTTTATTATTACTAAGAATTGCCTTAGCTATATGAGGTTTCCTCTGGTTCCATACAAAACAAAGAATTGTTTTTTCCAAATCTTGAAAGTATGATGATGGTATTTTAATGGGGAGTGCATTGAATATGTAGATTGCTTTGGGAAGTACAGACATTTTAACAATGTTGATTCTGGCTTGGCACCTGTAGCACGGTGGTTACAGTGCCAGCCACATACACCAAGGGTAGTGGGTTCAAACCCAGCCCAGGCCAGCTAAACAACTGCAACAACAACAAAAAAATAGCTGGGTGTTATGGTGGGCGCCTGTAGTCCCAGCTACTTGGAAGACTGGGGCAAGAGAATCACGTAAGCCCAAGAGTTGCAGGTTGCTATGAGCTGTGATGCCACGGCACTCTACCGAGGGTAACACAGAGAGACTTCATCTCAAAAACAAACAAACAAAAAGCAATCTTGATTCTTCCCCACCATGAGCATGGATGTCCTTCCATTTGTTAATATCTTCTGCTATTTCTTTTCTTAGGGGTTCATAATTTTCTTTGAAAAGGTCCTTTACCTCTTTGGTTAGGTCTATTCCTAGGTATTTTTTTAAGCTACTATAAAGGGAATTGTGTCCTTGGTTAGCTTCTCTAATAATTGGCTGTTATTGACATATACAAAGGCTATTGATTTGTGGACATTGATTTTATATCCTGCGACATTGCTGTATTTTTTGATCACTTCCAGGAGTCTTGTACCTGAGTCTTTGGGGTTCGCTAAGTATAAGATCATATCATCAGCAAACAGCAAGAGTTTGACCTCCTCTGCACCCATTTGGATGCCGTTTATTTCCTTCTCTTGCCTGATTGTATTGGCTAGAACTTCCAGCACTATGGTGGATAGTAGTGGTAATAGAGGACAACCTTGTCTGGTTCCAGTTCTATGTAGAAGAGCTTTTTTACTCCATTCAGTATAATATTAGCTGTGAGTTTGTCATAGATGGCTTCAATCGGTTTAATAAATGTGCCACCTATGCCTGTATTCTTAAGTGTTCTAATTAGAAAAGGATGCTGAATTTTATCAAAAGCATTTTTTCTGCATCTATTGAGAGGATCATATGGTCTTTGTTTTTGCTTCTGTTGATAGGGTGAATTACATTT
>NW_003852680.1:342167-344618 GCF_000181295.1 Otolemur garnettii
AAACTTTTAGGCTTAAGTGATTCTCTTGCCTCAACCTCCTGAGTAGTTGGGACTACAGGTGCCTGCCACAATGCCTGGCTATTTTTTGGTTGCAGTTGTCATTGTTATTTAGCTGGCCCAGGCTGGGCTTGAAACTGCCACCTTCAGTGTATGTGGCCAGCTGGGATTATAGGCATGAGCTAACCACATTGCTTTCTCAATTAATTTCTTAGGAATGATACTGTGCTCTTTTAACATGAAATCTCAAAACTTTTTCTTAAGACAAGTTTTCTTGAATTATAATTTATTATTTGTTCTAATCCCTTGGTCTATCTTTCTTCTTAGAGATTTTTATTTTTATTTTGAATTTCTTTGCCTATCTTTGATATTTATTAACTTTTCAGGAATCATTCTTACTCTTTTACTTAGTTCTCTTTTGATTTTTAAAATTGTCTTCCTATCTGCTAGCTTGATTTTCATTTGTAAAACAATATTTTCCTTTAATCTTAATATTTTCCTGAGTACTGTCACCTCATTTCGGTATCTTTCAAATTTTGACTTATACTGTTTTTCCAAGTCTTGCATCATTTTTTAAACCTGTTTTAAGATATTACATTACAGGGGGGATGTGGTGGCTCATGCCTGTAATTCCAGCACTTTGGGAGGTTGGGGAAGGAAGATCACTTCAGGCCAGGAGCTAGAGACCAGCCTGGGAAGCATAGAAAGACCTCGTCTCTATAGAAAATTTAAAAAACTAGCTACGCATGGTGGTGCACACTTGTAGTCCTAGCTAGTCAAGAGGCTGAGGCAAGACTGCTTGAGCCCAGGACTCCAAGGCTACAAAGAGCTGTGATCACGCCATTGCACTCCAACTTGGGTGACAGGAAAAAGAAAAGAGGGAAGAGAGAGGAGAGGAGAGAAAAGAAAAGAAATAGATTAGAGTTTTCATCTCTTTTTGAGGGCTTATCTTTGTGGGATGCTTTCATTGTCTGTAGGAATGTCATTCTCTTTTCCCTTGTAATAATTTTGCAGGGGATTTGACCTCAGCACTTTACTGCTCATGTTTATGGGAAATTAGTCTTTGGGATGTCTGTCACCTTACAGAGCTTCCTCTTCCATTGTTTTCCTGTAGTACTATCATGGTGGCAATTTGCTTTCCAAAATTTCCTGGTTTCATTTCCCAACCTGACTTTTGCTGACCCTTCTCTTCCTGTTATCTTTATTGTCTTTAACCCGCCTGACTTTTGCCATTGCTCCCAGTAGTGTCTCCTCACTGGGGCCCTGTCTTGGAAGGGAGGCTGGTGGGGCCACTTCAACTCTGTCAGGTCCTCACCCAAGCAAATGACCTTCTACAGTGTCATGCTCTGGCCCACTGTCTAAACAACACTGCCTGTTTCCAGGCCCTTCAGATAAATCCAGGCCACATTGCCACATCACTTTCTACACGCAGGGCTTGTGGCTGATGGTGGTTTGCCCTTCCCTGTTTGGAATGTGGGAAGCAGGACAAGCCTGATCACGTGATTGTATTATAAATATTGTCTGTGTGTCTGGTGGGGGGGGGGCGCAAATTAGAGATTGGGGACTCTGAGCCCCCCAAGAAAAAAATGTCCAGGAGCAAAATAGAGCTTAGAAGTTTAACTGAGCAGAGAAACAGCAGCTTAGCTTGAGTATTTAAATTGGTTTTTAATAAAAGTAGCTTTGCTGACTAATAACAAGTCTGTGCAATTCTTGCAGAAAACAGGTTTGAGGAAGTAAAACAGCAATTACAACTTGCCTGCTTAAAGGTTAAATGGGCCAGGTGCATTGGAATGCAATGGCTGTGTGCACATGTAACACGGCAAGGCCTGACAGGTGATGAATCTAGCCTGGGGGCCACAGCCCTCCCTGTAAAGGGATAAGGCTCCAGCCCTGAAGGGAGCTGGAGAACAGAAACCCTTGGAGAGAGGTGGGTGTTGCAAAAGTCATTGGGAACAGGGTGCACAATCAAAACCCACACAAACAGAGGAAGGACCTCTTGGGCAGAGATAAGAGAAAGGACTTCTCTATCTCTCAGCCTCCAATGTGAGCATTGCCATCAGCCAGTTTGCCCCACAGGGGAACGAAGGGACCTCTGAAGAACAAGGCCAACCAAGCAGATTTGGGCACATCCTGTTTGCCCTAAGATTATGTTCCTTGTTTCTCAAGAATGCACAGGCTGTAATTAACTATCAATTATGGAAGAGGAGATAATGGAAAAAAGCATATGTATTCATACAATTGCTAATGTATGACACAAATAGCCAACAGGCTGATCTTTGCTAAGTTCTCCATTAGCTAATAGCCCTCCCACCTAAAATTGGCATAGAGAGAACTCAATAAAAGCTGAGTGGTCAAAGCACAGGGTGTCTCCATTGTGTCTCCCCACAGTTAATGGGGGACCCCTGGACCCACACATAAACTTTCTCTTTATGTCTTTTTTTTTTTTTTTTTTTT
>NW_003852680.1:344973-346156 GCF_000181295.1 Otolemur garnettii
AGGAGCTAGTCCCCAACATCTATGTCTGTTCCTTTTACTCTGTAGTTGCTCTTTTTTATGTGGGGATTCAAAGAGATCCCACATAAAAGAGACCCCACTGTACTACCAAAGAGATCCCACTGTACCACCAGTGCTGCTAAGGTCCCAGTTCCCTAATGTTGTTTTAAACAATCAACGTTACCAACATTTATTTACTCGTTAGGGGCCTGTCGATTCCTTTTTGCAGCCCAATGCTCAAATCTGGAATCATTGCCTTTGTATGATCTCTAGCCTTTGAGAAGAAGTGGAAGAGTGGCTACGTCAGGGGGTCTGAACAGGGAACGAAGGCAGAGGGGACTCTCTAAAACAAATATTTTAGCTCTAGTTCTGGGTGGCTGTTACAAGTACACAAATCCATGGAGCTGCACACTTAAGAATGTGATTTTTACAAAAGTAAATAGACACATGTAAAGATCCATGGAGCTAGACACTTAAGAATATGGTTTTTACAAAAGTAAATAGATACCAGGCATGTAGCTCATGCCTGTAATTCTAGCACTCTGAGAGGCTGAGGCAGGTGGATTGCTTGAGCTCAAGATTTCAAAAAAACTAACTGGGCATCATGGTGGGTGCTTGTAGTTCCACTTACTTGGGAGACTGAAGCAAGAGGGTCACTTGAGCCCAAGAGTTTGAGGTTGATGTGAGCTATGATGACATCAGGGTACTCTACCCAGGGCGAAAGAATGAGACTCTTGTGTCAAAGAATAAATAAACACTGAAAGTAGAAAAATGGTATGAATAATGTCTAATGAGCTTTAGGAAATCAATGGAATTAGCATGTTAGATATCAAAATGTAAAATTAGGGCATAGGAAGGAGGGTTAAGATGTTCTAAGGTCATGTGTCATCCAGGGTGAAAGTAAAGGTTTTGGTTAATGTTCGACTTTCTGTAAAGAGCATAAGTTGTAATTTTAAGAGTAACAAATGAAAGAATAGAAGCAGAGTGTGTAAATCTAAATAAGGAAAGAGGACGTAGAGAAGGCAGGAGAAAATAAAACATGAAAAAGGAAGGAAAAATAGAAAGCACAAAATAAAGAAGTATGTTTAAGGGCAGCGCCTATGGCTCCAAGGAGTAGGGCACCGGCCCCATATGCCGGAGATGGCGGGTTCAAACCCAGCCCCAGCCAAAAACTGCAAAAAAAAAA
>NW_003852680.1:348059-352543 GCF_000181295.1 Otolemur garnettii
GGGGCTGGGTTTGAACCCTCCACCTCTGGCATGTGGTGCCGGCGCCTTACTCCTTTGAGCCACAGGCATTGTCCAAAACCTTCCATAAATTTAATTAGAAAATTTATGTGGCTTTCCTCCTCCCACAATCACTCGCGCTCTTTCTTTCCAACTTGGGCCCTGCGGAATGGCTCCCGCAAAGAAGGATGGTGAGAAGAAGAAGGGACGGTCTGCCATCAACGAGGTGGTGACTCGAGAATACACTATCAGTATTCACAAGCGCATTCATGGAGTGGGCTTCAAGAAGCATGCCCCTCGGGCACTCAAAGAGATCCGGAAATTTGCCATGAAAGAGATGGGAACTCCAGATGTGCGCTTTGATACCAGGCTTAACAAAGCTGTCTGGGCCAAAGGCATAAGGATGTCCCATACCGTATCCGTGTGCGGTTATCTAGAAAACGCAATGAAGATGAAGATTCACCAAACAAGCTCTATACTTTGGTTACCTATGTACCTGTTACCACTTTCAAAAATCTACAGACAGTCAACGTGGATGAGAACTGACTGGTGATTGTCAGACACATCAAATGAAATTATAAAATAAAAAAAAAAGAAAAAAGAAAATTTATGTGGTAGAATAAAGGTCTATAAATAGCTAGCTGAGTCAACCTGAGAAATAAATACCTACTTCACAACTGTGTGATCTTTTTGGTGAACCACAAATCAGCCATGGAACTAACTTCAAGAAATGGGCGCATAAATGTGCTCCCTGAACCAAGAAAAACCAGACTATTTAGCATAGATGATAGCAGAAAATGGAGCTCAGTATAGATAGGAAAATAAAACTGGGTATGTCAAGTATGAAAATAGGCTTGAGGCCAATGAAAGACCTGTATACAAAAGGTCTTTTATTTATTTAAAAATAAAAACCGGAATCAAAAGCTGCAGGAGAACATCTTTGCAATTGACTAGTGGAGAACTTACCCAGCAGCTCAAAAGCACAAACCATGGTGGGGGTGGTTCTTTCATTCAGAAAAGTTAAAGACCTTTTCAAGGAAAAACCACATACACAAAGTTCAAAGACCCTGGAAGAATAGGAGAAACACTAATTGTCTCAAACCAACAAGTGAACGTCTAGAATATATGACAAGATCCTGTAAATCAGACCAGGTATGATGACTCTGGTACCTGTAATCCTGAGCGGGGTGGATTGCCTGAACTCAGGAATTCGAGACCACCCTAAGCAAAAGTGAGAACCTGTCTCTAAAGAAAAAAATTAATAAAAGAAAAGATCTTGCAACTCAGTAAGAAAAGGCAATGACACAGATAGGAAAACAGGCAAAGGCAAGAAGACTCAATTTATGGAGAGGAAACTCAAAGACTGCCCTATTTCTAAAAAGTCACTCAGCGTCATTAACCACCACAGTGCCCATCTTCTGGGGTATAATCAGCCATTCACACTTTGGGGACTCAACAGATCTTTGTGTGGTCTATACCTGTTTACTCCATGGATCCCAAAAGGGGCCTCAGAGAGGACGTGCATCGCTGTGGTTTGGGGGTTGGGCTGGGGAGGGAGATTAGAATCAGCTGGTTGTGCTAATGATATGGGAGGTAAAGATTTAGGGACATGCATAGCAACATGGTTGGACCTTATACACCCAAGGTTTGGTGAATAAAGTTAAACAGAATGAGTGCCTGGCACAATGGCTCACAAATGTTATCCTAGCAGTCTGGGAGGCCAAGCTGGGAAGATCTCTGGAGGCCAGGAGTTTGAGACCAGCCTAAGCAACATAGCAAGACCCCATATCTATAGAACATTTAAAAAATTAGTGGGGCATGGTGGTGTGCACCTGTAGTCCCAGCTATTTGGGAGGTTGAAATGGGAGGATCACTTGAACCCAGGTGAACCCAGGAATTCAAGGCTGCAGTGAGCTGATTGTGCCACCACACTCCAAACTGGGCAACAAAGTGAGATCCTCTTCTCCCAAAAAATAATAAAAATGGGGGTAGGAGGGGGGAGAAATGCAAGTCCACAGTGACCAAAGAAAAGAACTAGACGGAGGAGTACCTGAAAAGAGAGGCAGCCTGCCCAGATCAGCAAGACCAGAGAAGGTAAAAAGAAAGAGAAGGAAAGAATGTCACTGTCCCTCTGGTGATCATGTGGGCTAGGTGGCAGACTCCCTGTGCTGACTTTCCGCTAGTGGGCCCTGGGTGGAATGTGGAAGGGGTCTATCACTGAGCAGCTGTGCAAATGCACCTGCCCTTCCATTTGCTATTTTATCTCTTGGATGGATTTGGAGTTGTGTGGTCCTGACTCTTGGCATGCCCACTAAGTTGTATGTGTGCGCCAGACTTTCATATGAGATGCAAATGCCAGATTTGGCAAGCACCAAAAAATGCCTCCGCAAGCCCACTGCTCACCACCCTGCCCTGCTTTTGACCGAGGCTCTATGTCGTGCAAACACTGGTTCTGATGGGCAGCGTGTCCACTTGGCCTGTAAATCTGCTGCCCTACACAGGTGCAGCATTCCTGAGATGCCCCAAGGGAAGCCGGGCCTGGGCAGGGCCTTCTGGGTTTTGGTACTTAGGCCTCCAGAGCATGTGGCTGATGTCTGCCCCATACCTTTCCTCTATGTTTCTCCCAGGAGGTAACACGTGACCCTCTTCCTACAAATTCATGGCCAGGCATAGTCCTATGGCCGCACCTTGTTCTAGAACTGTGATTTTTCAACTGGTGTGCTGTAAGAGGACCTCAGGTGTGCTGCAAAAAATTTTAAGGATCATTAATTAAATTATTTTCGAAAGAAGTTCGAAGCACATCAAGTATATTCTTTCTTTACGCTTATTTTTTATCAACGTAATTTAAGTGTGCCACAGAAGTTTGACTATAGGTTCGAGTGTGCTGTGACATTAAAACAAACAAACAACAAACAAACAAACAAACAAACAACAAACAAACAAAAAAAGGGTTGAAAACACTGCTCTAGAAGCAGTGGGCAGGTCTTGGGAGAGCAGCCCGTCTGTGAGTAGAAGTGATCAGAGAGACTGGACAGCTTGCACCACTGCAAACTGAGGACTGAGGATTTTACAGTCTCCCCCCCTGTGGTCTCCCCTGTTGATCCCAGAGTCCATCTCCCCACCTCTGCCTGCATGGGCACCTCCCCCACCCTGTGCAAGGTGGGTGCCCTCTGCTAGGTGTGTTTATGCAGAAAGAAATTCATGGAACCCTATGGCTACAATCAATCCCATGCCCCTTCCATGCCGTGGCTTCCTAATCTGTACTCACAATGCCCCCTACCACCAGGGGGCATTTCCTTGATGTCCAGAAAGCTGAACAAGCTTCCCTGGATCCCAGTAGACCTGAGTGGGCTTCTCATGGAAACTTCCAGCATCCAGCAGGGCAAGCAAAGGCACAGGGACCCACCCAGCAAGAAGCAAAACCCTGACATGAGCGAAACTTGGCTTGGGGCAGCTGAGACTAGCAGTGTCCAAAAGCAAGCAGGATCTAGGGGTTCTTGAGCACTGGAAGCTTCCGGAGAGACCAGGTTTGCACAAATCACAGATTTGCAGCCCAGCACTGTGGATGCCGTGTGCACCCAGCAGAGGAGCCTCATCCCGCCATTCTGGAGCCTGTGTCTGTGGCTCCAGGACACTGGTGGCCCCCAGAGCTGCTTCCCACACCAGCATGGTCTGTGGGGATCCAGCCTCTTGTCAACTATCAGTGGACAACTGGCCACAGACTTTGGGTAGATTGTGGTGCCTGGTGATCAAAGTGTGGATTCGGAAGGAGAAGACTCCACTTCCTCCAGACCCACAGCAAACTCTTCTGTTTTTTTCCAGGCAAACTATAGAACACCTGAGTCTATAAAGTGAACCACAGCTGGGTGCAACTTGGAGACATGGCCTGGGGACCACAAGGCTGCAGTCTCCCTGTGGTCCTAGTCGCTAAGAATCAGACCAGTTCATATTATTGAGTGTCTCTCATGATATGGAAGGGCTCCACACACACAAGACCACGTGGACACTGCCCATCCCAAACCTCCCCCCACTCCAGCCCCTCAGTCCCATTCTTGCACCCACCACAGCAGCCAGGGGGTGCCATAGTTCCCCTGAATTATGAAGTATACTCTTCTGAAATTGGAGGACAGTGCAAAGTCTACAACATTCTTCAAACAGCTACTATAGAAGGATAGAATAGGTAGGATGGTGGGGAGAGAAAATATAAAGATATAATGACCAATAATTTTCTATCAATGAAGAAAGGAATAAGCCTTTCATTTGATAAATCCCACTAAAGATACAGATGCATGTTTTTTGAAGTTTACTTAAACACATCTTAAGGCCAGACACAGTGGCTCATGCCTGTAATCCTAGCACTCTGGGAGGCCGAGGTGGGTGGATTGCCTGAGCTCACAGGTTCAAGGCCAACCTGAGCCAGAGCAAAACCTCGTCTCTTAAAATAGCTGGGCATTGTGGCAGGTGCCTGTAGTCCTAGCTACTAGGAG
>NW_003852680.1:352878-361703 GCF_000181295.1 Otolemur garnettii
GGTGGGTGCCTGTAGTCCCAGCTATTTGGGAGGCGGAGGCAAGAGAATCGCTTAAGCCCAGGAGTTGGAGGTTGCTATGAGTTGTGATGCCACAGCCAGGGCGGCAGCTTGAGGCTCTGTCTCAAAAAAAAAAATGCATCTTAGTAGGACTTACGACACCAAAAATATAGAAAAAATTTAAATTCACAAAATAGAAAAGAGGAGATTCAAACTGAAACTAGGCTATTTAACAAAGAATATACCGGATACCAGGAGACTATAGAGTCATATCTTCAAAAACTAAGGGAAAATAATTTTGAACCTAAGTTTCTATACCTAGTCGAACCAAACATACCTGTGTAGGAAGGAAATGAAAATGTATTTTCAGATACAAAAGGACTTAGAAAATACTTACAAAATACTGAACCCCACTGAAAGTTACTATAGAATGGGCTACAGTGAGAAGAAAAAAAATGGGATCTGAAGTGTGTTCTGTGATTACAGTGAAATTGTATCAATAACAAGGATATCTAGGAAATTCCCATGTGTTCAAAAATTAAGAAATCTACTTCTGAATAATCTGAGTCAAAGAAAAAGGGAAAAAAGATTTAAATTGCTAAAATCCAAAAGTGAGAATGTTATTACTAATCTTAAGATTGTAAGAGAATGCTATGAACAATTGTACACTGTCGGGTGGCGCCTGTGGCTCAAAGGAGTAGGGCGCCGGCCCCATATGCTGGAGGTGGCAGGTTCAAACCCAGCCCCAGCCAAAAACTACAAAAAATAAAAAACAATTGTACACTGTCAAATGGCCTGGGTGGGACACACAAACTACAAACATAGCCTCAGAAAGACGATATTTGGTGAGTGTACCCGGTACTAGCCTTGGTTCCCAGTCCAGGGCCTTCTCTGTACAAGGCCTGTAGCTCTCATCCCCTTCTCCCCAACAGGCCCAGACAGATCATGAATCTCTTTCTTTGAGGAGGTGGGCAAGGCCATGATTGACCTGAAAACTTTGGAATCTTCAGACTTCACTGAGATTGTGGTTTATGGCACCCTCATGTCCAGAGTCTGGACCACGTGGATGCTTCACTGCAGTGGGAGATTTGTCAAACTTGAGGAAGCCTTGAGCGACCTCCATCTACCTTCTTAGAGGAAGTGAAGCCTGTTTCCAACCCACGTGATTGACGCCAAGTGGGAGAGATTTGTTGTAGTTGGAGCTGGCCTGAGTCCAGCTTGGTTTAAACTCTGCTCTAGCCGGATGAGTTAAGAAAAACCATCCGTTTGAATCTCTGCCCTTGTTGAGTCCTGATGTGACTGCTAATTAAAAAATAAAAGTTTTAAATAAGTGAAAAAAAAAAAAGCCTCAGAAAGACATAGAAAATCTGAACAAACCTATAACAAGCAAAGAGATTGAATTAGTGAGAAAAACCTCTCCAACGAAGAAAAGCCAGGACCAGGTGGCTTCACTGATGGATTCTACCAAGCATTTAAGGAAAAATTGATACCAAATCTCAAACTCTTCTAAAAACTAGAAGAGGAGAGAACACTTCAAAACTCATTCTTTGAGGCCAATGTTTTGTTTTGTTTTTAAACAGAGTATCACTTTGTTACCCTTGGTAGAGTGCCGTGGCATCACAGCTCACAGCAACCCCAAACTCTTAGGTTTCAGTGATTCTCTTGCCTCAGTCTTCTGAGTAGCTGGGACTACTGGTGCCCACCACAACACCCAGCTATTTTTTTAAAAGATGGGATCTCTCTCTTGCTCAGGCTGCTCTTGAACTCCTGAGCTCATGCAATCCACCTGCCTCGGCCTCCCAGAGTGCTAGGATTACAGGCATGAGCCACTGTGGTCAAATATAGCATAGGATAAGAAAACTCCAGACCAATATCCCATATGCATATATATGTATATATAAAAGTTTTCAACAAAATACTAGCAACATGAATCTAATGGGGTATTAAAAGTATTATATACCATGACCAAGAGAGATTTATTACATGAATTCCAGAGTGGTTCAAGATACAAAAAGTAATCAATGTGCAACAGCACATTAATAGAATTAAGGGGAGAAAAACACACAACCAACTTAATGCCAAAAAATAAAAAAAAATTTTTTCATAAGTGCCAACATCTTTTCATGATAAAAATGCTCAATAAATAGAAATAGAAGAGGGGAAAATGCAGAGCCAATTTAAAGGGAAAGACTGCTAACTTTCCCACTTGCCTTTTCAGGTAAGGATGCCCACTTTTCCTACTGCCATTCAACATTGTACTGAAGTTCTAGCCAAAGCAATTAAACCAGAAAAAGGAAAGGTATCCAAATTAGAAAGGAAGAAGTAAAACTATATTTTCAGATGGCATGATTTTATATATAGAACACAAAGAATACACACACACAGGAACTATTACAGCTCATGAACAATTTCAACAAAGTTGCAGGATACAGAATTGACACACAAAAATCTGTTGAATTTTTGTGCACTAGCAATGAACAGTTCAAAAAGGAAATTAAAAGCAATTCCACTTACATAGCATCTAAAAGAATAATTTAAGGCCAGGCAAGGTGGCTCACGCCTGTAATCCTAGCACTTTGGGAGGCTGAGGTGAGTGGATTGCTTGAGCTTCCGGAGTTTGAGACAAGCCTGAACAAGAGCAAGACTCCCATCTCTAAAAATACCTGGAGGTTGTGGGGGGGGGGCACCTATAGTCCCAGATACATGGGAGGCTGAGGCAAGAGGATTACTTGAGCCCAAGAGTTTGAGATTGCTGTGAGCTATGACCCCACAACACTCTACCAAGGGTGTCAAAGTGAGACTTCGTCTCAAAAAAAAAAAAAAAAAAGGAAAGAAAAGAATAACTTAGAAATAAGTTTTACCAAGAAGGCACAAGGCTTGTATACCAGAAACTAGAAAACACAGCTGAAAGAAATTCTAGAAGGCCTAATAAATGGAAAGACATCACATGTTCATGGATTGGAAGACAATATTGTTAAGATGGCATTACTCCTCAAAGAGATCTGCAGATTCAATGTAATCCCTATCAAAGTTCCAATCACTATATAATTCATCCATGAGACAAAAAATCATTTGTACCTCTTCAAGTTATTGAAATAAAAAAAGGGGGGCCAGGCATGGTGGCTCACACCTGTAATCTGAGCAGTCTGGGAGGTCGAGATGGGTGGACTGCTTGAGGTCATGAATTTGAGACTGGCCTGAGCAAGAGTAAGACCCTGTCTCTAAAAACTAGCCAGGCATTGGGGCAGGTACCTGTAGTCTCAGCTCTTGGAAGGCTGAAGCAAGAGGTTCACTTGAGCCCAGGAGCTGTGATGGTCACTTTCCAAGTTCCCAAGTACCAAGCAAGTTCCTTGCTTGGGTGCCTTGACAAAACACTTTCGCAATCTGCACGGTGGGCAGTAAATCCTAAAGAGATTCAGAGAGATGCCACACTGGTGTGGGCACCCTGGGGTTTGCTGAGGAGTCACCCCCCAAATTGAAGGATGAGCTACTGCTTCTTACGCCCCCTTCCTCTTTGCAAGATGTGCAGTGCCCCTCTGGTTCTTGGAGGCAGCATGTTCTGCACTTGGGGCTGCTGCACTTGGAGCCTAGGAAGAATGGTGATCATATCAGGTTCTTCTCCCCTTCAATTGCATGTTTCAGATAGATGGGGATTGAATCACATACCACGTTTAGCCACAGAAAGTGGGCAGGGAGACTTGTGCCACTGTTCAAAATGCTGCTCCTGGCATGCCACCAGAGGCTGGTAGAAATAGAACATTTGGCCAATTAGCCAAATGACTTTGTGGCCAGAGCTGACCAGTTGCTGACCATCAGGGCACATAGGGAGCACTTCCAGGCAGGTCCAGAGGTCCACAAGGAGGACCTAGCCATCTCTTCTTACAGTAAGTTGCACAAAGAGATGGCTAGGTCTTCCTTGTTACATACTATTGTATGGATGCCTTTTCTCAGTTCACCTCTTTCTCCCATGGGGTCTCTAAGAGCAACTAACAAGAAGAGATCCTAAGTGTGCTTCCTGGGACTGCTGCTACATCACCCAAACTCAGAGGAAGCCCTGACATCAGATGTGCAGGAAACCTCCCAATAGTGGAGCTCCCAGCAGGGCATTGGATCATCCATCTTGTGTAAAGGAGAAGTGGCCCAAGGTAAGGCTTCAGGGAATACATCTAGCCAATGACAAGCGGCATATGGCTTAGCTGGTTGGTCAAGGGCCAAAAAGGAGTAACTTTGGAAGAGCAGGAACAAGAAGGTTGAGGGAAGGGCCATCTGGTGTACTTACAGGAGTGGACACAAGGTGTGAGAACTTTTCTTCCAAGGCTGGGGCTCACCTGAGAACATCTGCTGCAGAAGACACACCAAACACTGAGCGGATGCGACAACCTCTGTCCTCTGCCACCTCTGTGAACGTTCATAAGGTCATACAGCAGCCCTGAAGCTGGAGAAGGGACCAGGCATGAGCCCTCCAGGGTGGGCTTCCTCCCTTTCCCCAAGGCTAATCTCACTGATGTTGCAGCCTGAGTCCCCACTTGCCAGCAAGAGAGACCAAAGCTAAGGCCCTGTGCAGTGCAATCCCTTGAAGAGGCCAACCAACCAATCTGGGGACAAATTTATCACCCTGGACAAAATTCATCTTGACCAAGACTGGGTTTGCCTCTCCTGCCTGCAGTAGGTCAGCTGACACTGCTCTTGAGAGGTCATGGAGGGCTGACTGACCTACATGGGATGCCACGGAATTTCACCTTTGAAGCAAGTATGGAGTGGCAGAGGGCACATGACTGCAGCTCCACTGGCCCCTCTAGCTATTGCACAATTTGGAAGCTGCCAACTGATGAAGTGATGGATGGATGGGTTGGCCCCTCAAAGGCTCCTGAGTCTCCGATGTGGCAATGAAACCCAATGAAGATAGGGTGTTATCTTTCATGTTGTGGCATAGGCCTTCAACCAATGGCCACTGTATGTGGCTCTCTCCCAAGAGGGTAGAATACACAGCTCCAAGATCCAGTGGATGGACACAGAGCACTTCACACCATCTCTCCCACTTAGTGAATGTGGGCTTCCCATCCCAGCAACCTCAAGTTCTGTGCTGACAGAGTTCTTGGTTCCTGTCAGACAGTTTGGGTATCTGTCTCCTCCAAATCTCAAATTGAAAATCTGATCCCCAGTGTTCAACGTGGAGCCTGGGGGAGCTGTTTGGGTCCTGGGGTTGGATCCATTATGAATAGCTTGGTGCTCTCCTGGGGCGAATGAGTTCTCACTCTATTAGTTCCTGTGAAAGCAAATTGTTAAAAAGAGCCTGGCATCTTTTCTGCCTCTTGCTTCTTGTCTCATGTGATCTCTGCCCAGTGTCTCCCTTTCCTTCTGCCATGTGTGGAAGCAGCCTGAGGCCCTTCCTTCAGATGCCGATGCAGTGCTTCTTGTACAGCCTGAGCCAAATAAGCCTCTTTTCTTTATAAATTATATTTCCTTTATAGCCACACAAACAGACTAAGACACTTCCAAAACGGAGGAACTTTCTACCAGGAAAGGTAGGAAGACCCCAGAAGAGCGGTCATTTCCACCTGATCACTTTGGATAAGAAAGGAGTTAGGATGCTGGCAGGGCTTGTGAACTCTGGGCAACATGAGGGCTCGGGGGTGGTACTGCAGCACAGAGGCAGGGGTGGGAATGAATATTCTTGGTGCCCAGGCAATGGCTCTCACTATTCCTGCACCATAGACCTGGGCTGCCCCCAAGCCATCTCCATCAACACAGGGGAATGAGCCCACTTGGTGCCCAGTGGATGTCTCTCGAAATTCCCATGCCTTGGCTCCAAAAGGGACTCTAATTCCCCAGGGATGTGGACCTGTGCTTCCCTGCTGGGCAAGCATCTCCCTCAGCACTGGGTACTGGGGCACGGCAGGATGGTAGAGGAGATAGATGAGTACCCACAATGGCCTTTGGGCCAACTGCAGCAGCCAGGCTGTCATGGATTATTGCGCTGACTCTCTGCTTGAGCATTTTCTCAGAAATTGTGACCAACAGAATCCTGAGAAAGCTGATGGCCAGATGGAGTGAATTTGGGAAGGGAAGCAAGGATGTGGTAGATGCTGCTGGTTTCCCGCCCAGATCCTCTCCAGCAGCCAGGGCTCTGCTGTGCCAGCTGCGGTGTGTGTCGGCAGTCCAGTGCTCACAGCTGTCCTTCTCAGGAACAGCGTCCTGGCCCAGGTGGGGGTGCGCAGCCAGACCCTGGTTGTGCATGGGCTGGCAGGCGGTGGATGGAGCTGGCTGCCTTGCCTTGAGGTGGTGACAGTTCTGCCAGCAGCTCTCGGGCAAGAGGTTTCCTGTGGGCTCCAGCTGAGACCACATCCTGGCTTAGCTTTCCTCATCTGTCCTGCTGACGTTCTTCTGAAAGTGTGCCCTCCCTCAAAACGTCTGCCTTAACACATTCAATAAACCCAACCAAAGAGAGGTTGCCATTTACAAAGAAATTTTTTAAAACCCAACTATCATCTACCTAGGAATAAATAAAGCAAAATACGTGTGCAAGATTTCTACCCCAAAAGGCTACAAACAGTATGGAGAGAAATACTCCATACTGTTTGCAGTATGGTGTGGTGGCACATGCCTATAATCCTGGCACTCTGGGAGGCAGCGATGGAAGGATCCCTTGGGCTTAGGAGTTCAAAACCAGCCTGAGCAAGAGTGAGATCCCATCTTTATTAAAAATAGAAAAATTAGCCAAGAGGTATGGCAAGCACCTATAGTCTTAGCTACTTGGCATCACAGCTCACAGCAACCTCCAACTCCTGGGCTCAAGCGAATCTCCTGCCTCAGCCTCCCAAGTAGCTGGAACCACAGGCGCCCGCCACAATGCCCAGCTATTTTTTGGTTGCAGCCGTCATTGTTGTTTTGGCGGGCCCGGGCTGGGGATTCAAACCTGCCACCTTAGGTGTATGTGGCTGGCGCCTTAGCCGCTTGAGCCACAGGCACCAGGCCTGTTTTGTTTTTTAATACTAGGTATTTTGGTGGGTATGTAGTTGTATTTCGTCCTAGTTTTAATTTGCATTTCCATGATGGGTTTGATGTTGGTCATCTGAATATCCTTTGTTGTGAAGCATCCATTTGAATCTCTTATCCATCTTTCTATTGGGTTGTCTTTTGAATTGTTTACATTTGTCAGTTTTATGAATTACAAATATTTTCTCAGACTCTGTGGCCTTTCACTCTCTCACTACTTTGTTCTGATAAACATAAAAAATTTAATTATAAAGTAGTAAAATGTTTAACTTTTTCCTTTACGGTTAATCACCAGTGTGTACATGCATCCTTCTAAAGGAATGCTTGCCTGTAACAAGGTTGTGAGATACTTTATATTCTCTTCTATGAACTTCGTTTTGTCTTCATAGTTGAACCTAAATGTACCCACTACTGGCAAGGTGGGCGATAGAGGTCTTTGCATTATTTTTCCATATGGATATTTTAAACACCTTTCTTTCTCCATTACCCTGCAGAATCTTTCCTTTCCTTTTGCACGGAGTGTCCATACAGTGATGTGACTGTTTCTCAGCTCTCTGATTTATTCCACTGGAACTATTTGTTTATCCACACACCAATACCCGCTCTGTCTTAATCACTGTGGCTTTCACAAGAGGAAATCACCCCCCCATGTCCTACTTCTTCAAGTGTGTCTTGATCACTGTGGCTTTCACAAGAGGAAATCACCCCCCCATGTCCTACTTCTTCAAGCGTGTCTTGACTACTTGTATCTTTGTATTTCTAAATTTTAGAATTGGCGCGTCAGTTTACACAAGACAATGGAATCTTTACTGCAATAGCTTTGAAGGTATAGATCAGCTTGGGAAGAATTGGCCTCTTGCAATATTGAGCGTTCCAACCCCTGCTGTAACAGAATACGACATGCTGGGCACTTTAGAAAGAACAGAAATTTATGCTCTCACAGTTTTAAAGGCTGAGAAGTCCAAATTAAGGTGCTGACACCCATGGGGGTCCTCACGTGGTGAAAGATGGAAGGGCCAGAAACTGTTTTCACATAGCAAAAGAGCAGAGGTGAGCAAACTCACTCCCCAAAGCCCTTGTTATAGCAGCATTAATTCCATGCATGAGAGCAGAACCTAACACCTCCCATCACTGCTGCACTGGGATGAAGTATACAACAGATGGATTTTGGAGGGGACACTTTTAAACCACAGCACCATGATATTGTTCTGCTTATTTATTTTTCATTCTTTTGAAGCAGGGTCTCTCTGTCACCCAGGCTGTAGTGCAGTGGCAGCATCATAGCTCACTGCAACCTCAAACTCCTAAGCTCAAGCAATCCTCCTGCCTCAGCCTGAAAGCCTGGATGCGGTGGCTCACGCCTATAATCGTAGCACTCTGGGAGGCCAAGATGGGTGGATTGCCTAAGCTCAGGAGTTTGAGACCAACCTGAGCAAGAGTGAGACCCGATCTCTGAAAAACAGCTGGGCAGATGGCAGATGCCTATAGTCCCCACTACTCAAGAGGCTGAGGCAAGAGGGTCACTTGAGCCCAAGAGTTTGAGGTTGCTGTGAGCTAAGATGCCATAGCACTCTGCCCATGTAACAAAACAAACAAACAAACAAACAAAAGCATGGAAACTATTACTATAAAGTTCAGGATAGTGACTCCCTAAAGGAAGTTAAAAGGTGAGGGAAGAGGGCATTCTTAGGAAAGGCACAGGATACTTCTGGAGTGCCGAGAGCATATTGTGACTTAATCCACCTGGTGCTCCCAATCTAAAAGTGTGATCTTCATAATCCCTTCTTCAGCTGCACAATCTTATGTTGTGAAATTTTCTGTATGGATGTTCT
>NW_003852680.1:361914-363936 GCF_000181295.1 Otolemur garnettii
GCTTGAGCCCAGGAGTTGGAGGTTGCTGTGAGCTGTAATGCCATGGCACTCTACCCAGGGGGATAGCTTGAGGCTCTGTCTAAAATAAAATAAAATAAAATAAAATGAGAAATAAAGAATGCCATTATAAAAACAGCTTATAAAAGCTAATCTTGGGGATTAACAGAGTTAGTTTTTATAATGTAAGTTCTAAAAATGTAAAATTCCATTACTCAAATTTAAAAAGCGCACACGTAGGGTGTGGGTTCAACAGCAGTTGAAGTTCAGCACTCAGTTGAAGAGAGAACTAGTGGAATATGAGAATATCCAGAGAGTTTATCCATAATGCAGCAGACAAAATGGTAAATATGAAGTAGAGATTTAGAGACAAGAGAGGATTCAATGATAGCATCTAATATGTTTCTGGAATCCCTGGAGAAAAAAATGGTGAGGGTTGATGTAGGAATGGCTCCATGAGAATAATGTACTATATGTTAAGAGAATTTTCTGAAACTGATAAAAAACATAAAGCGCACAGATCAAGGAAGCACATTATCCTACATCTAGACACCTTAATAAAATTGAAGAATATCACCAATGAAGAAAATACCTTTCAAGGACCCAGAGAGAAAGGAGAATCGCAAAGAAAGACATGGAGACTTCTGAACACTAGCAACAAGACCACCAGCTTCCAAGATAGCCTCCAGTGACCTTTATCTCCTGGTATCTGTGCCTTTGTGTAGTCCCTTCTGCACTGCACAGGATCGGTCCTATGTGGCAAAAAAAGAGTACTGAAAGTGATATAATGTATGCCTCCCACGGCTAGATCATAAGACGCATTGATACTTCTACCTAGGTCTCTTGGATTGAAAATTCTGGAGGAAGTCAACCACTGTGCCACAAGGACACTCAAGCAGAAGTCCTCTTGGAGAGGAACCATGGCTTCTACCCAACAGCCATGAAAAGCATGAGCCATGCTGGAGGCAGCGCTTCCACTGCACTCTCTAGATGGCTGAAGCTCCAGCCAGCATCTGACTGCAATCTCAATACTAATCACAAAATGGAAAAGACCGGCCAAGCCACTCCTGAATTCCTGATCCACAGACACCATAGAAAAAAAGAAATCATTGTCATTGCCTTAAGCCATCAGTTTTGGCCTAACTTGTCATGCAGCAATAGATAATCAAGTCACTGGGAAAATACCTACAAAGGGTTGAGAGGAAATAGATGTCAACCGAGAATTTTCTACTGAGCAAATCGATTTCTTATGCCAGGTTATAAAGATCACTGGAGGCTATCTTGGAGGTTGGTGGTCCTGTTACTATTGTTCAGAAGTCTACATGTCTTTCTTTATAAATGATTTCTCCTTTCTCTCTGGGTCCTTGGAAGGTATTTTCTTTGTTGGAGATACTCTTCGATTACACTAGTAAGATGTCCGAAAGCAAAACAAAACAATTTTAAGATACACATAAATGGAAGGAAATTAACAGCAGAAGTCTGCTCTCAAGGAATTTCTAAAGTATGTGCTACAAGAAGGAAAATGATGCCAGAGGAACAGTCCAGTATGCAAGAAGAAATAGTGAACAAATAGAATGATAAATATCTGGATAAATCTAAACAAACTTTGTCTATTAAAAAAACAGCATCTAATTTGTGAGGCTCAAGAGGACTAAAATAATAATATTAAGTTGGAAATGAATCATTGGAATTAACGTATTCTAAAGTCTTTTTATTGCCTTGGAAATGGTTAGACACTGTTTAGTTCTTCATTAACTTAAATATGCAGTTAACAGCTCAAGGGGCGACATTAATAAATGAATAGAATAGGCTAAGCAAGATGGCTCACAGCCATAACACTAGCACTCTGGGAGGCAAAGACAGGAGGTTTGCTTGCACTCAGGAGTTTGAGACAAGCCTGAGCAAGAGTGAGACCTGTCTCTATTAAAAACAGAAAAAATTAGCTGAGTGGCTGAGTGTGGTGGTGCACGCCTATAATCTCAGCTACTTAGGAGGCTGAGGCAGGAGGATTGCTTGAGCCCAAGA
>NW_003852680.1:364369-366067 GCF_000181295.1 Otolemur garnettii
GAGAGTCCGTCTAAATAAATAAATAAATAAGATCAAGAAGTTATTTGGTAACAAGTTATTAGGAAATATACTTCTTTTTGTTTTGAGAAACAGGGTCTCACTTTGTCACCTAGGCTAGAGTGCAGTGGCTTCATCCTATCTCACCACAGCCACACACTCCTGGGCTCATGCGATCCTCCTGCTCAGCCTTCCATATAGTTGTGACTACAGGTGTACATCACCCAGCCCAAGTAATTTTATTTCCATTTTTTGTAGAGTTGGGGGTCTTGCTTTATTGTCCAGGCTGGTCTTGAACTCCTGGCCTCAAGTGATCCTCTCACCTTGGTCTCCCAAAGCACTAGGATTACACGCATGAGCCATTACACCCAGACAGAAAACATATATTTTCAAAAAAGACATCATTTACAACAGTAATGACTACCACCACATTCAAAAAATAGTGCACCTGTGAATCAATACAGAAAAATGTGCCAAACCCACATCTTATAAAATGATAAATCATAAAACTATGCACACAGTCAAAGAGAGTCATACTATGGCTTGTGCATGTAAAAGGGGTATTGACAGGGTCTCAGAGTGAGGCAGAGCCATGCTGGGCGGCAGTAGCCTCTCCTGGCCCACCTTCAGGGCAGAGCCACAGCAGTCCTGGGGGCTCTAAGGAACTGGTAAACACCTGTCAGTGGGGCAGGTATATAGACTCTCCACCATCCCGTGCCTTTTTGGCCTGCTGGGCCCATGCCAGTAAGACCAGAAGGGGGAGGGCAAGGAGAGCAGGCAGAGAGAGGGGAGAGGGTAAGGCACAGAACACACCTCCCTGAAGACTAAGGGGTCTAGGGAAGAAATGAGGGGAGGCTGATATTTTTCAGGTGGAACTTTACGAATGCTGCATGCTGATGAAGGACACCCCCCTCCGATGTTCTCCTCCCCAGTAGCATGCAGATGTGCCCCACAGACCCAAGGTTGTAGCAATGGGAATATACCTCCAGACCGGGCTCTAGCAGGTATGTGGGCCACCCCGCCTGCCACCTGCAGGGAGCACCATTGGGTGCTCACTGTGGTCCCCCACTTCTCCAAGTGAGCCAGCAGGGGCAGGGTTGGGGTTCTCGCCCTCCAGGCTCAGCAAAGAGCCAGCGATGTGGAGGTCAGGACACAGGCGCCACTGGAGTACCACAGGTGGGTCCAGGTCCCGGGTCCAGGTCCTGAGTTCAAGCATCGCTGCTGGGGTCTCTGAAGTACTCTCTGGCCCTAAGACACCTTCACTCTTAATGCTAAAGTGAAGCCACTGCTTCCCCACAGATCCACAAAAAATCAAGAATTTGATTCCTCTTATGATAGCTCAACCTCAGCCTCAGGAACAGAAGCTAGAAAAGCCAGAGACCAGAATAAAGCAGTTTTTCCTGCCCCACCTGACTCACAGAGGGTAGTTGATACTCCACGGACATCGCCACCCTCAGTAAACAGCCTCAGAAGCTGGTAGTTGGAGAGACACAGCTCCTACCATGGGTGTTCACCTGCAGACACTGGACAACAGGACATGGAGAAAATGGAGGGGCAGGTGATGGCACATGGGGCTCCAGGATCTGATCTGGGTTTTTTGTTTTGTTTTGTTTTTTTGAGACAGAGCCTCAAGCTATTGCCCTGGGTAGAGTACCGTGGCATCACAGCTCACAGCAACCTCCAACTCCTGGGCTCAAGCGA
>NW_003852680.1:366307-376500 GCF_000181295.1 Otolemur garnettii
GCCTTAGCTGGTTGAGCCATAGGCGCCGAGCCCTGGTCTGGATTTGAAGCCCGGGCCTGAGAGACCTTTGGCCTCCACACTTCTCTGGGCCAGTATTTCTGGTTTTCAAGGCCAGGGCAGTTGTCCCTTGTATACCACTCAGAATCTGTGCAGCTGTCCCTCTCCCTAGTTCCCAGATGGACCCCTGGCATCTCAGGTGTCCACCTGGCCCTGCTCATCCTCTTGAACCCTTCATCCATCTCAGCTGACTGCATAGCCCCACTGAGCCTCAGCTGACCATGCATATGTGGGGTTTGTTTGGCATCACCAGGGTTTCCATAGACACTTGGTGTCATGTCAGCCAGCCAGCTGGGCTTACACAGCAGCCTCTGGTGTCTGCCTTCTTCCACAGAGCAAGTCCAGTCTGCAGGCAGTGTGGCAAGAGGCAGGTGAGTCTGAGCACCACCGTACCCTTCTTCTAGGTTGTTTCCCCACCTGTGAGATAAGAATGTAACATGCAGCTTTTGTAAGATTGTGCCCATGTGGGTGGCACTCAGAGGCAGCAGGCTCATTCTGCTAGGTGAGTGGCTGAATGCTGTAGCCAGTATCTGGTAGGACCCTGAGGGGCCAAGAGGGTGGGTGAACACCTACACCTGGGCACAACACAGCAGCCAGGGGAGACTCTCTGGGAAAGGGGGAGAGGTGGAGTGGGTGGGGTAACTAGGAGACTGGGTAACCTGAATGGCAGAGCACACCAGCCTGTCTTCCCCTAGTCTGTCTCCTGGGCTAGGCCACTCTGTTGCGGTCCCCAGACATTCACCTCCTTAGAGGGGAAGTCTCAGACCCCCACATACACATCATGCTTGGATTATTTTGGGGAGGGACTGGCCAGAGCCTCCCCCTACAGAGGGCATTTGAGGTGGACAGCCTAGTTCTCCTTCTGTATTAACCAGGACATTAGGGAAGTGTGGGCCACTGGCCAAGAGACTTGCTGGCCTAATTTCCCCTCATACCCAGTATGGACACCTCTCGCTGGGAGTTTTCCCCCTCCAAAAGTCCCCTCCTTGCTCTACCCATCCCTAGCTCTCCCAGCCCAGGCTTTATGGGGTACTGCCTGCTCCCTAGACAGTAGAGTGCTGGGGGTAGGGGGTGGTAGGGCAGAGGATGTGGCCCCTGCTAATGAGGCCAGTTCCCATTGTGTCTGCACTGCTCATTGCAGACTTAAATACATGCCTGAATGCAAACTACAGACCGGCTGTCCCACCAGGTCTCACTCTGAGACCCCAAGTCAGATGACTACTCCCCTTTGCTGGGGAAATCTGGATGCAAGGTAGGCTAAGGCTTCAACGCCCCCATCCCCGATCCTCTCACCAGGACTCTGTCCCTCCTTCACCAGAACGCCACATACTTTCAGTGCTTAATAAGTACTGGGCATGGATAGGGGATGGCCTTCCTGTAACCTTCAGAAGGGCTGAAGCAGAGCCCTTGCCCCAGGGACATGGATAAAGAGAGTGTGACAGGGTCCCTTCACCACCCCAGCTGCGGCCTGGACACCCCCTCATGTCCCTGTGAGAGCTACAAGACAGAGGCTTTCATTGCCAGTGCAAAATAACCCCTCACCCACCAGCCTTGCAGACCAGCTGGGCCTCAAATCCCTACCTCTCCTCAGTAGCTTAATGACCAAAACAGACACTTTGGGTAAAAAACGGATGCTTTGACTCTGTGGCCAGGACCTGACCCAAGAACAGATCACACAGTGTTCTGATCCATCTCTGAGGCTGATGAGTCAGCTAGGGTAGCCTAGGATCTGGGACAGGCAGATAAGGAGGGGGCCCAGCCAGGAACAGCAAAGTGGGAATGTGTCCCCGTAGCCACAGCAGCCACCTGACCTGCTGCAGCTGCTAGACTGGACAGTCACTGATGAGGGCACAAAGCCTAGGTATATGGCCAGCAGGGGGGCAGTCATCCCTGTTTGTAGCGGGTGGGGACAGAGAAGAAGGGATGATGCCTCATGCTCCACCCAGGTGACCCCAGTGCTGAACTGGGGACAAACTGGTCCCTGTTCTCACGCCCCACCCTTGCCCCAGCCTGGCCCATAGCTGGCATAAGTATGCGTGTGCACCTGTAGGCCAGCCAGCGCATCTGCTCAGGATTGCAGCCACAGCTCAAAGCCCACCCCTGGGGCAGCTGTGGACCACAGTACCCTGGGAACTACTCCTTGTTCCTTCCTTTGTCCAAAAGCTTTGCTGAGGCTCCTGCCCTAGCCCTGGGACAGTCTTGGGAGGACCAGGGCCCTGTGGGAGCTGGAGGGCCGGCAGCAGGGAGCTTGCGCTGGATGGAACAGACACAGGCCCCTGTGCACTCCAGATCTGAGGGTCCCAGCTCAGTGGGAGAAGTAGGAGTTGCCTAGGGATGCCCAGGACTCCTCCCCAATCCCTGGGCTCCTCCCTTCCCTGGACTCCCTCCTCCCCAAGATTCCCTTCTCCTCAGGACTCCTCCTCCTCCCCTTACCTAAGACCCACCTCCCCTAGGCCTCTCCCCGCAGTCCTCCCCTCCCCCGTCCCCAGGCCCCACTCCTGCTCCTGCTCTGTGAGCTGGAGCTGCCAGCCAAGCTTCTCAGCTCCTAAGTGGGGCTCTTGGTTCTTTACGAGTCTCCCACCCCATAAAAGAGAGAGATCACCACTGAGCTGTCCAGAACTTCTGCCCGGGTGGTGGGTGGGAGGAGGACTGATCGGAGCATGAGACCCCCCCAAATACGTCACTCTGGGCACTCCAGCCACCCCGGCCAGTTACAGTGGAATGGGGGGGAGGAGCTGCAGCCCTGCTCCCTACACACCCCCTCCCCCACCACCACCAGCGAGCGCGGAGCCCCCTTCTGAGGGGTTGCAGAGATGAGGGGATTGCGCAGGCTCGCCCCTCCGCCCCCAGGACATGCAGAAAGGCTCAGCCGGGGGTTGACAACAAATGCCTCCTGATTAATAAAAAGTTTGATGGAAATTTCATATGTTGACTCGGATCCTAAACATTTTCCAGGAACATCTGGCAGAGGCCGGAGCCGCCTGTTTATGTTCACAATGAGAACATTTTTTCCGAGGCCGTCGGTCCGCAGCGATTGTCTCCTAGGGAAGCGCAGGGGATGCACTGCCCTGAGGTGGGAGTGGGAAGGGGGAAGGGCTCATGGCTGCCGCCCACCCGACCTGGCCCAAGCTTCAGCCCCTCACTCGCGCTGCGGAAAGGGACCCCGCCCCAGCTCGGGAAAAGGAGCCAGAAGCCAGGCCCCCGCCCGAGGTGGGGGAGGCCCTGGGGCAAATCCTCGCCGCGCCCGAAGGGAGGGACCTGGGACAGGCTCTTCTCATCCCCACTGCCACCCCACCCCCACCCCTCCCTCCTGCCGCGGTAGGATTCCAAATCTGACCCCACCCCCAGCCCTACCAAGGGCCTTCCGGCTTTTGACAGGCCCACGGGTGGGTGTGTTGGCACACAGTGCTAGGGAGGGAGCTGGGGGACGACCAGCGGAGGCTCCCAACTAGTCGCCAGGGGGGTGGGGACTCGTTGGCCCTCACCGCTGTGGCCGGGTCCAGCCTCCCTCCCACGCGGTGAGCCTGGGGCCTCCAGCGCTTCCTTTGGGCGCACCCAGGTGGTGCCGCAGTCTCGGCTCCAGGATGAGGACTATGCAGCCAGGCACCGTGTAAAGA
Source organism: Otolemur garnettii (assembly GCF_000181295.1). NCBI lineage: Eukaryota > Metazoa > Chordata > Mammalia > Primates > Galagidae > Otolemur > Otolemur garnettii. Next base: position 369,982 of record NW_003852680.1, read on the forward strand.
ACCCCAAGTGTAGTCCCTGGGTTGAGGCCAGCGGGACCCACGTGAGCCGCGCATCCCACCCCTGGGCCGCTGCTGCTGCCGCCCGACCGCGGGGGTCAAGGTTTCCAGGCAGCCGGTGCCAGCTGGGGCGCAGCCCTGCCCCGAGGCTGCACTATGCCACTGTGTGTGGTCCTTGTGGGAGCCGCTCAGTTATTTTTCTTTCTTTTTCCCTCCTCTTCCTTTTTAATAAAATGCATCGGAGCGGAAGGCATACACCACCTCTGATGTCCTTATAAAAATGTATGCGCGCAAATGCGCGTGCGTGAGAGGCTCTGCACCCTGGGTCCACCCGCAAGGGGCGGGGGCCGCCCAACCGAGTGCATCTGAGGCTGGCCCTTGGAGACCAGGGTGGTGGGTGGGAGGGGAACTGATCGGAGGGAAGCCATGGGACCCTCATGGCGGTGGAAGCCAGGCTGAGCTGGGACCTATAGATGCTTCCCCCCTGTAGATGCCTCCCCTAGGCCTCTCCCTGGTACCTCTGCAGAAGCAGGGTGGGGTTCTTCATCCTGGGATCCGGGGTGAGGGATTTTGACTGCCCTCGTCCTTCGGGGGCCACACTCCAGCGCAGATAGGGATCTGGACCCAAGGTGGCTCAGGGATGAATCCTGCATCCTGTTGGACATTGGCTCTGTAGGAGGACCTGCACTCTGGTGGGCAGGAGTCCCCTACCACTAAACTTGTGTCCCGTCCCGTCCCCCCACCGTGAGGGACAGGACTCCTTTCCCCTCCAGAGGGGCTCCCAGCCATAGCAGCCATGTGTGGGTGGGACACACACTGGAAGCACCTGGAAACTTGCTCAGAAGTATAGCCATAAGTTTATGGTGTTCATGCTTTTCCTGCGGAGGTGAGCTCCACTGCCCACCCCATGCGCCACACAGGCAGCTTCAGCAAATCCTGTGTGGGCAGGCCCAGCCTCAGGAGACCTCCCACGTCACCAACTCAGGGAAGTGACTAGACTGGCCAGACACCCAGGCAATTATCTCAAGCTTCAGGTGCCCACAGCCCAGTTATACAAGGCACAGGTGTCTATATCCCAGGTATCCAAGGTTCAGATGTCCAAGACTCAGATAAACAAGGTCAGGCATCCACAGCCCAGGTTCCCATGGCACAGGTATCCAAGGTCCAGGTATCTAAGGCCCATGTATCCACGGCCCAGGGTGTCCAAGACCCAAGTATCCAAGGCCCTTGTGTCCACAGCCCAGGTGTCCAAGACCCAAGTATCCAAGGCCCATGTGTCCACGGCCCAGGTGACCAAGGTCCAGGTGTCCACAGCCCAAGTATCCAAGCCCCAAGTGTCTGCAGCTCAAGTATATAAGGTGCAGAAATACAAGGCCCAGGTGTGCATGGTGCAAAGAGTGGGCTCCACCAGGCAGAGGGTCCCAGGCTGGTTCTCCGGGGGGCCTGCTTATCAGGTGTTGCTGCCCGCCGCTGGCTGCTATCTCCCTGAGAGCCCCATCCTTCCGCCACCACCGATAGGGCCTCCTCTTCTCACCCAGCCACTGATAGCGTTATCCGCCAGACCCATGCCCTCGCCTGCTGGCGTGACCCCACACACCCAGGAGCCTGGGAAGGCTCACACAGGAGGCCCTGGAGCCTGAGATACCCTCCACACCACTCTCCTCCCCACTGAAGGTCCCTACTACACATAGGAGGGGGCTGGGTATGTGTGTCCAGGAGGGGATGAGTGGAGCAAGGGGCTCAGCTCAGGAGTCCTGTCTAGAGCTAGCCTGCAGCCAGTGGAATCAGGAACCAGCTTCTCCCTTAGGGCTCACTTTCTTCCAGCCGCAGACCCTCACTCACTCAGGGCCAGCCACCTGCTAGAGAGGTGTCTCCCGTGAGCCCCCACTCAGGAATGGCCCTTACCAGCCTGAACCTTCGGTTCTTCTGCCCAATTGCAGCCCCTGCAGTCCCACCCAGGCCAGACCCTACCAGACTCCTGCTGAGGGAGAAGGTGACCCAGGTTCCAACTCCTTCCACTGCTCTCAGGCTGTATATCCCAGAAACTAGGACTGTCACCAGTCAAGAATCCCTACTTTGGCCCCTTGCCTGGCAGCATCCATCGTATGTCCACAGCACAGGGTCTGGGAAAAGCTCCCCAAACATCAGCAGCAGGACTCAGAAGACATGAAGTTGTCTCTAGGAGACTTCAATTTGCCTGGGGTCAGGCGTGGCCCATTGGACCCACAGAAGAAGGCAAATGGGCATCTATGGCCTCTGAGGCTGAATCACAGAAGTGTCATAGCTTCAGCCTTCATCTTGTGGACCACCAGCCACCACGCCGTTAGGACACCAAGCAACACTGAGGAGAGACCAACATGTGGAAAAACTGAGGCCCCTGGCCAACAGCCAGCCCCAACCCAGCAATCTCATTTTATGGGTTGACCCACCCTAAGACAGCACCAAGCCAGACCGTATGCTGTCCCAAAATCCTGACCCACAATGACCACAAAGGTAGCAAACCATTACTGATCATTGGTGAGAGTCTGGTGATTGCTGTGTTCAGTCACTCCGTTTTGGGATAGTTTATTTTGCAGCCAGAACACTTGAAGCCCTCTGATGGGTGATTTTCTGGGTGTAGGGGGGAGCTTCCCTAGGTCCACTAAGGCTCACGGGCACACACATGTGCACAAGGGCATTGATGGTTGCTCAGAAAACATTCCGGAGCTTAGGGCTACATGTCATGCCCATGTGCACTCTGGGGCAGCCATAGGAACTGACCATCCATTCACACCCAGGCAGGGTGGGGGGGCTCCCTGTTTCCACAGCAGAGAAGGTGGGACAGAAACCCATTCCCATGTTTAAATCAAGGAGGGGCCCAAGGAGGTAGGAGGCTGGGAACCCCAGCCCTGTGCCCCACAGCAGCATGTGCTGCCCTGACCAGGGGTTCTTGAGCCAAATAAATAGGGTTCAGGGGCCATCTGCAAAGTTTTCTGGGGTGTCCTCAACTCACCATGTGCACAAGCATGGGTGGAAAGCCCACTTGACCTGAGGGGCCCTCCCTGGGGAGGCTGCATGTCCAGCCATACCTGCCCAGAGATGGGAACACCAAAGGGGCAGAAGTGCTCTCTCCTCAGCCTCCTCAGCCTTATCACTCGCAGATGAGGAAACTGAGGCTTAGAGAACTGGTAAGAGCCCTGGTTCCATACAACTCCCTCAGTTATAGAACTAAATCAGACACACTCCTGGAGTTCTAGAGATATGACATCCCTCTGTCCAGGGATACAGTATGTGCCCTGACTCTGGGTTCTCAGGAGACCAAAAAGGCAGGTCCAGCTGGGGCAGGTGGAGAAACTTTCCCTGGCCCATCCAGGCAGAGACTGGATGAGAAGGCCAGCTGGCTTCTGCTCAGGTGACGTTCATACACACACACACACACACACTCACACCTGGCTGCTGCCTCGACATGAACTTGGCCTTGGAATCTCTAGCCTGGGACTTCCCGACCTAGCCTCCCTCCCTTTCCCTGGGGGATGCTGTATGGGAGGTGATGAGATGCTGCCACCAGCAGCTGCACCCCACACCAACCCCAAGGGCCTGAGCACATGTGCAAGAGACCTGGAGACACCCTGCGTGGGTGCGAGTGGACCCCAGGCCTGATTTACGACAGGGCTCCCGCACATGTGTCAAAGACACCGTGTTAAGCACCAGCATAAAAATAATATATAGGTTACCGCAACATTTTTACGACCGTCCTAGGCCCTGCCCTGGAATGCTGGGATCCAGCAGGTGAAATAACACACGTTTCGGCTCCTGAGAGACGGGGAGCCTAGCCAGGGAAGCTGCGTCTGGGCCCCAACACTGGGGGACCCCATGTCAGGGCACACAGGGTCAGAACGGGAGAGAGACCCCTGCCTATTCAGTGTGAGGAAAGTTCCTGAGTCCTGGAGGATCCTCAGCTTTGGGGGGCGCATGAGTCAACCCACAAACACATGGTGGGTTGAGGACTCCCAGGAAAACTTTGCAGATGGCCTCTGGACCCTATGTCTCTGGCCACCTGTACTACAGCCTGGGGGTGTCCTGTGGGAGGGATACCCTACAAGGTCTCTGTGCACTTGCCCTGTGCTCCAAGGAGGGCAGGATCCCACAGACAGGCTTGCAGCCTCCCGAAGGGCATTACCAGAAGCATTGCAGGGGAACAAGGTCCTCAAATTGGGGACACCCTCCAGCTGCAGCAAGGAATGTGAATGACACAGAGCAAAGGGAAGGCTGGGCATGTCCCCAGGAAAGCAATGCTGAGGGTATAGCAGACAGTAGTTGCTATGTGACAAACAACCCCATCACACTGGTTCCTCCAGGGGGTGGCATGCCCTAGATTCTGCCTTCTGGAAAAACTGAAATTAGGACTGCAGGAGCAAGCTCCTTTCCCTCTTTATAGACAGGGATATTGAGGCTGGGAACAGAGATTACTCCTTCTTCTAAAAGGAGGCACCTGGCCCTGAGTGTCTGGACACCAGTTCTGTCCTACTGTGTGGGCTCCATCTGGCATACTAAGCCCCCTGGACATCATCCACGGGTGAATAATGAGGTGGTCACCTGGCCACACAATGACCTTCTGCGATCATCACTCTCCCAGGGTCTACAGGGGCTAGAATTTGTGTGAAGGCCTGAGAATCAGACCCGTCCTTGGTCCCATGGAGGAATGGAGTCACCAATGTCAGCACCTGGACCATTGAGTTCTATGCAACGATAACCCATCTGGCTGGCTGCAAGGGAGAACTCAGGTAGAGATTTTAGGCCATGGAGCAACTGGCCAGAGTGTGGCCACATCACATGGAGGGGTGAGGCCAGACCACGGTCCCCACAGTCAGGAGCTGTTTCCATGGTGACGGGCTGTCAGCCTATGCCCTGGGCAAAGAGCCCTCAGCAGCATGAGTAAACAAGGCCCCCAGCTTTCAGCATAGAGAAATTTTGAGGTGCATGGGAGTGCCCCATGACTAGGTGTGATCCTTGCTGTGTATAAAAGGAACAGGCTGGAGATGTGTCTCTTGGGTCCCTCCTCCCCAAGGGACCCAGAGTTGGGTTGGGCTCAGAGGGCATCGCACCCTACAGTGCATGGGTATGACAATGCCTGCAGCCTTGGTGACAGCAGGCTTTGAAAGGCACTAGACCCCCAGCCCAGGGGCATCATAATCTTCTGTGCTTCCTGACTGCAGAAACTTTATCTCTGAGCCTCATTTTCCCCCTCTGCCAGGAAGGAAGTCTGCTGAGACATGCAAGTCTTGGCCCAATAGCCAGAGAAGTGGCCCACTGCCCACCATGGGCCTCTGCAGACTGGGGGAACCTCCTCCGAAGCCCTCCTGGGCTGTCCCGAGAAATGCCAGGCACCAGCCTCTGAAAATCATTAGCCCCCTGCCAGCCCTCACCAGCAAGCAGAATAAATCATCAAAGAGCTGCTTAGAGGGGTGGCCCACATGGGGGTCTTCACAGGGACAGGTGCCCACACATCCAGAGGGTCTCCAGCCAGGTTGGAGACTTAGCCCTATTCACACAGGCTAAGGGGGCTGGAGGAGGCCGCTCTAAGCCCTGAGAGCTGGGGCTGCATCCTTCTGGAGGCTCTGGGTGTGCAGCGAGACAGAGGCACCCACCCATGGGTAGGCACAGGCTGAGCCTAGTCTGCAGGAAAGGGGCTGGGCAGGCCTCCCTTGAAACCCCTCTGTGCACTCCCAGCTCCAGGCCCTGGCAGCCCCTCTGCCCTCCCCTCCACCCCCACCTGCAAGAAAAGAACCCCACACTCAGGGAGGGCAGGGGGCCTTGTTGGGGGGGGGCTGAGTGGTCTGACCTGGTTCAGGGACAATTTTTGTCTCTCGGATGGCCTTCAGTGGGACTAGGGAGGGGGACCCCATAGTGAATGCTTTTGGCACACAGTCCAGCCTCCCTCTCTAGGGCAGATCATCCCCTGGCTCTCTGAGCCCTCACCCCCACTCCTCCCCAGAAGCAGTGGACACAGACATGTGGTGGAAACCTCCCCTCACAGAGGGTTTTGCCACCTGCCGAGAGACAGGCTCCAGGTCCTGGTGGGGTTCATGCTGGACCCCTAAGGCCATTGCACTCTTTAAAAAATACAGACAGCCACAGCAACACCTCAGGTCCTACTCACTGTTCTAGTACCTCCCATCAGGAAGGAGGACCCTTGGGCTGAAAAGCCCTAGTGACACAGGGGGCAGTGATGGTGGAGGGGCCTCAGGGTCCTAGCAAAGGTGGCCTGGCTCCCACTTGCTCCTGGTCACTCTATCTCTGTGTTTGTCTCTGATTCTCTATGTCTCTTTCTGTGACTCTCTCTGATAGAGTCAACCTCTCTTTGGTTATCTGTCTATCTTTCTCTTTTTCTTTCTGTCTCTCTTCTTTCTTTCTTCATCTCTGTCTCTCTCTCTCTCTGTCTCTGGCTCTGTCATTATCTCTCTCTGCCTCTTTCTCTCTCTCTATCTTTCCGTTGCTGTCTCTGTCTCTGTGTCTGTCTCTTGCTCTCTCTATGTCTGTCTC
>NW_003852680.1:377538-384644 GCF_000181295.1 Otolemur garnettii
AAAAAAAAAAAAAAAAAAAAAAGAATAGGAGGCCAGACCCCCAAAGTCCTTCTGGAGTCTGGTGCTTGGCCCACCAAGAAAGGGCCTCGGGGTCTCTAGCTCTTAAGCATGTTTCCCAGGGCAGGGAATCCTGAGGTCAGGGGCTGGCTGTGTCCCTAAGCCATCCTGTCCTCACGAGGGGGGTGGGCAGTGGTTGGCTGCCACCCTGCTGGGTCCCAATTCCATACAAATGAGAAAGAAACAGAATGCCTAGGAGAAGGGTGCTGGAGTTAGGGGACCTGAGCCCCAAGGCCCCTGTGTGGCAAGGCCCCCTCATCTTCCTGAGGCTGACCCCCACAGATCCAGTAGGTACCTCCTCCTCCAGGAAAACTTACCTGACTCCTCCTCCTCTTCCACTCAGATCTCACCCAATTGTCCAGACACATTTGGGGAACTACACAGGGTCTCCAAGGAGGCCCTTGAGACCACCCTCAGGGACTAGGGACATGTAGGGCGTCCCCACATGTCTGGCCCTCCAGCCTGGCCCAGTGGTGCTCCAGTGTGAGAGGCTGTAGTTGTTCTGTCCCAGCTGCCCTCCACCCCAGTTCTTAAAAAAAAAGAGGCCAAGGGCACCAGGCTTATCTCCTGCAGTGTCTTGAATTTTCTTCTCCTGAACCTTAGACAACTCAATCTGTCTCTTTGAAGCTGCTCTGGGAGTGGAATTTCTCTTGACCACATCAGATTTTTCCATGGGAGGAGGGAAGTGGGTGGGGCAGGGCAGCACAGCTTTGTGGCATGGAGCAGGTGCCAGAGAGCCTGGGAATGCAGACGCCCAGGCACATGGAGGCCCAGACAAGGTTGTCCATAATGCATGCACCCATGACACACACATTTACAATGCACATGGTGCCCCAAGCGTGCACTCACAGTGCGGAGTATCGATGCAATCCTGCTGCATCAGAGTCCACAGCTGTGAGCACACATGTAGTTCTTCCCTCTGCTCCTAGAGAGGGTAGAAACACACACTCATGCCCATGGAAATGTAAGCAGACGAAGGTTGGAGTGCATGCATGCACACTAGCAACCTTGGCCGCATGTCTTCTGCTCAAGCTGGGAGGTGGGGGGGATTATGGGAGCTTGGGAAGAGAGGGACGGGTTCAGGGCCGTATTTCTACAGGATGGCAAGGGCCCATAACCCTGTGACTGGCTGGTAACTCAAGAATGGGCACAGCTCTTGGAGTCAGCCACCTTTCCCCTCTACCCATCATGCTATGGGGTTCTCATTTCCATCTGATGGGCCATCTGCATCATGGGGACACAAAGCCATGCCCTGGACATGCCATAATGCCTGCTGTTAAAAAAACAAACAAACAAAAAAAACGACTCATGACATTTAAGAAATCTTTACCAACAAGGAAATTGTTACCAACCAGGACCATCATCATCATAGATGCAGGGCCCAGGCTACAGGGTTGTGCTGTGGGGCAGAGAAACTGGGCTCAATCCCAAACACCACTCCGGTGAGTGGGGACATTATGCCAAGGAGCAGAGTGGAATCTGCAGATGGAAAGTTACTAATAGGAGATTCTGGATGAGCCAACCCAACAAGACTCTCCCTGCAGGCAGGCCTGGGTGACCAGACATCCCTTGAGGGAGGGAGGAAAATGAGACATCATCAAGGTGGTCAGATACCTAGGGTAGGGAGCTCAGGGTAACTGACTTAACAGGGCTCTCGCTGAAACTGGATCCTGCAGAGACAGACTTGCAAGTTCACAAGTCAGGGCAGGGTAAAGCAGAGTTCAGGAGACTCAGCCGAATTTGGCCAAGGAGGAACTCTTCATTCCTTCTGTGTGTCTCCAGCACCAACATCCAAGTGGTTGTTCCTGCTGGGACTATGAGCTGCAGAGTAGACAGTCCCCAACACCCACTGCTTGGCCTGGACTTCCAGGTCTCATTTCCTGGGAGGGGCTGGATGAGCCTGCAGGATCGCTGCCCAGAGCTGCTGGCCTTAGGCCCTGCTGGGAGTTGCACTGGGCCTAGGGACCCAGAGTCCACCTGCCTCCTCCTCTGGCCCTCCAGTTGCAGGCTGGTTGCCAGAGAGCCCAAATGAGAGGACAGACAGTTGTTTGTCTTTGGGCTGAGGGGGGAGGAAGGGCTCTGCCCACCCCACAGGCTGGGCCAAACTTTGCCAACCCCACCTCTACCAGGGCTCTGTCCTTAACAGCTTCACTCAGTTCCCTCCCCTCTCTGGACCTCAGTTTCCCCATTGCCTCTGTCTGCTCAGTCATGTGTTCCCTGAGAGGTCACTCATTCATTGACCTTGTCCAGGCCCTAGGGGCTCAGACCTCTGCTCTGCCTTGGGGAGGGGCGAGGAGGGGGCATTCACAGTTAGGAGGGCACTTGAGCAGGAAGCTCCAGGTCAGGCCTGGGATGGAAAGGTGTCCAGGCAGCTGTCAGCATCCAGGGGCTACAATCAGGGGTGAGGACCAGGGGAGGGGGCTTTTGATATGGGCTTTGCCGTATGACTATGAGTTCAAAAAGCAAGAAGAGCATTCAAGACTAAGGGGTCTACAGGCAGCCTATGCAAAGGCAGAGAGACTAGTGGTTCTGAGGTCCCAGGACTGTAGCCTAGGCACAAGAGAGATGAAAATAGAAGGGCTCTCATCCCTGTCATATCTGGCCCTCTGACAGAGTACAAGAAACAGTCCCTGGGACCTAGCTGAAATGTATCCTCCTGAATCAAGAATGCCCAAGGCACAGAGGCTGGCAGTTCTGGGTGGCTGTCCTCATGGGCCAACAGGCCAGAGTGAGAGGCAGAGAGGCCTGGGCAGTTTTCTGATGGTGGAAGGAAGGATGGGTTAGAAATACCCTCTCCTCTTCCTTCAAAGCCTTGGCCTCCTCACCAGCACTCCTTTACCCCCCATACCTAGCCATGCTTTGCCACAGCCCATGGGGGATGGACAGAGATCTCCGTTCTTATCTGCCAGGGGTCTCAGCCCATCACAGCTTCAGCAGAAGGAAGTCCTGTGCTCTGGAGTCATCATCTGAGAATCACTGAGGACCAGGGGGTCCCCCCAGGATGGAGGATGGGTCTCCCAGCACTGGGAATATTAGACTTCAGATTTTACAAGCTGCTTCCTACAAGTGGGACTGGAAGGAAATAGAAAGACTCAAAACAGGGCTGAAGTTTTCCCCGCTGGGGAATGCATGGCCTCTAGTGGGGTCCCCCTCCTTGGGCTGGGGAGACCTGGGGTCTCACCTTAGTCATCAGCTCTGCAGGGCCCAAAGGTGGCCACTCCCCAGTGGACCCAGAGCAGCTGGGGCCAGGATGCAAGATGACCTCAGGAAAGGGCTTGTGGGGTTTAGGAAGATGTCCCAGAGCAAGGGACATCTGAGTGTGTGGAGCCACCGAGTCAGGCAAGTCCCTGCCCTGGGGGTGAGGGGTTGTTGAGACCTCAGACTGACCCCAGTCAGAGCTATGGCTGCCAGGCTTTGGGAGATGGTGAGGGCAGGGGCTTCACCATCTGTGGTAGGGAGCTGGGGGCTGCCTGACCTATGCCCATGGCCTAAGGCTGTAGCAGGTGTCACTGGTGGCAACTTGTACCCAATCCATTATGTAGCATGCAGCCTATGGCATCTGGTACTAGGCACCAAGGAATTGGGAGGTGGGATGCAGAGTCACAACCCAGCCCTGAGTCTTCCGCTGAAGCTCAGGGGAGCAAGCCACAGCCTTACTAGGCAGGTGAGCCTTGGAAGTGGGCACCTGGAGGGGCCATGTCCTAGTTCTGAGCAAGTCACAGCTGAGGGTCCCAGAGCCACAACCCCCAAAGGTGAGAGGATAGAGCTGTGGCCAGGCTGTCCTCACCTCACGCAGGCGTTCCCTGATGCGCTAAGAGGCAGAGGCAGGTTGGCCCTGGAGAGTTCCCTATGCCGCAGCTAGGGTCAGCCACTCACATAGACTCCAGCCATCCTCTGCACTGTGGGAAATCCCTGATTTCCAGAGCAGGGAGAAAAGGAGATAGGGACGGGCCCTGGGACTGGCGACAGCAGGCACATGGCCTAGCATAGAGCCAGGGCTCTGTGTCTGGGAGTGCCCCCAAGGCGTATCCTGTAAGTGATTTGCAGTCCTGACTCCTCCAGGCACAGCCACCCAGCATACCCAGAGTCTCCTCCTTCACCCGCCAACCCTAAAATGGGTAGTGGGAGGTCAGAAAATCCATGACCACTGGCCGAGGGACCTCGCACATCATAAGCCTCATGGCACCTCTGTTTCCCCACCTGTCACGTGTATGAAAATCACTGCCCTCCTCTGGGGTTACTATGAGGCCTAAATGGGACAGGGCACACACCACACATACACAGCCATGCAGCTGCTCACAGGTCAGGATGAAGATATGTGGAACTATTAAGCCACACTTGGAAACACAAAGCCACGAGTGGAACAAAGAAGCCTCATATGACATGCCTTCCCCCTGTCACAGGTATACACCCTCACATACACAGACATCCACAGCCACATAACCTCACACAGAATTACATGAGGAGGGGTGGCAGAGGACACTCCATATGTGGGCACACTGCCCTCACTCCCTGCATTAGGCGTCCCCTGGGAACCTGAGCCCAGGCACTAGGCAGACCCATGCATGGAGAGAGGATAGGATCAACAGACAGATGGATGGACAGACATGTGGACAGATGGATGCACAGGTGGGTGGGCGTGTGGTGGTGTGGGTGGAATTGTGAGCTGGCAGGTGGGCGAATCCCTGGGAAGTAGATTAAGAAGACAGTCTCCAGCATCTGGGACACTACAGAGGTCACTCAGAAGTCTACGATGGTGTACAGAAGCCCATCCATGTCCCCATGTGCAGGCAGAGATGTCCTTATCTCCCTCTCCCTTCAGATGTTTCAGATCCTATGTGTGTGGGGTCCAACTTGTGCTCAGGTGCTCTGCACACATGCACACACACTTGACCGCTTGCATGTGTATGCATGTTCTCCCTGAGCACATGGACGTGCACAGGCTCCCGCACACAAGGTCACCACTTACAAATAACATGTCGGGTAACACGGGGACCAGAGTGGTCAGGGGGTGAGGGAGAAAAAGGGAGAGCGGATCCAAGGGAGCCCCAGGGGAGCAACCAGGCAGGGAGGGTGGGGCTCTGACATACACAGGACAGCTGGGTCACAGACTGGCCCTGCCCTTCCTGAGCTGTTGACACAGCAGGGCCAGTCCTAGCTGGGCTCTGGACATGAACTGCCCCTCTGCAGAGAGCAGCTTTCTGCCAGGCCTGGAGTGATGCCTCTTCCCTCAGCACAAGGTTTCCCCCTGCTCATCCCCAAATCACCTCTTCAGGGCCCTCCCCTCTGTCACCTGTCCTTCTCCTCACGGGGAGCATCTTCACCCCTGCTTCCCCATTCTCGCTGCTGCACTGGTCCGTCCTTCCACACCCACCTCCAGATGTTTTCCTCTGGGCTGCGTGGCCATGGCAGGGCCTGCAGCTCACATGACACTCTGTTGTTGCAAACCTCCTGGGGCGAGGCGGGGCACAGGCAGCCAAAAAGTCCCCACCAGGGCCAGGACCATGCCTTTGAGTTAGAGGGGCACCCAGGTGCCTGGACCATGGTTGGAGGGGGCATCATCCTAAGGGATATCCTGTCTGAGCTTCAGTTTCCACAACCTTCACAGCCTCAGTGTGGCCAGGCTCCCTGCAGAGAAAAAGGCTTCTCCGGCTGTGTCACTTGGGATCAAGCCCCCAGATGACTCCTAGGTGCAAATAGTCTGAGGACCAAGGCCTCCCTGCCATCCTTGCCAGCCGTGAGGCCGCACTCAGCACTATGGGGACAACCTTGACACCCACAGCTTGGAAGTTCCACATTCCCAGGGCCATGTGCATATGCTTTTCAGTGTCCTCTTGGATTTAAGGGGACCTGGGTCCACACAGCCTCTCAACATCCCTCCACAGCACTTGTGTGCACCAGGGGACCTGGGCCTGTGCATCCTCTCACTGTCCTATGTCTGTCCTTCACACATGTCCCTCCCCAGCCAGCTCTTTCTGCCTGGCTCTCGGGTCCCTTCACCCCATCTACTCCTAGTCTAGTGCCTTCTCTGCTCTGAACTCCTGCCATTGCATCTGCAATTTTCAATTTTTCAGCAAGGCCATGGCTGCTCACCAACCCTCTGGCTCTCTTGAGGCAGGGAGCCTGCTGTGTCCTGTGCAGTTATGTTGTGCCAGCTATGTCCTTTCTCTTTTTCTTGTGTCAGATATGGGAAAGAGTCCTCATTATAGTAGATTATAGTACAATAATCTGCTAGTCTTTCCTGGCCCCAAACTTTTCTTCTGCAGGCCCCAGGATTTGTAAGGTCAGAGTCCATGGTGATGCTGCACTCAGAGCACCCAGAGGGCAGAGATGCCCTAGCCCCAGCTCGTGGCATTCACACAACAGCTCCTCTTCCCACTGACCATGAAACCATCTAGAAAGGCAAACAGTCTGCCAGGCTTCTGGGGCCCCCATCCCCCCTTCCAGTTTTCCCTGGGCTCCAGGCAGCTAAGCCAGCTCATGGTTCTCTCAGGTTGCAAATGAAGTGAATCAGGCATCTTCTCCATGTCCAAGTCCTAGCTGGGCAGGTGCCCTGGGTCCAACCAGACCCCAGAAGGGCCCAGACAAGGTGGGTATTGTCCCCGAGGGCATCCTGCCTAGGGTGGAAATGTTCCCACTGGTAGTGGCACCTTGGCTGGGCAGACAATCCTGGCAGGCTTCCTGCAGGAGGAGGCAGCACACTAAAGTCATTTGTGATGAGATTTCAGCAGATGAATAAGGCCAGGATGGTTCAGACGGACTTCCAGGGCCTTAATGCAGTGTGGGTGGGGATACTGACAAAGGCAGAGTTTGGGGGCACATATGGACAGACAGGATGATTGGCCTAGGAAGCTGCACCCCAACTTTCTGGGACCTAGTGCCAGGGAGAAAGCTAGTGGGGGCAAAACCAAGTACCTGTTGCCCTGCTCTGGGATCTGGAAGGACACAGCCCCACTCTGCAGTCTGAGGGATGTGGCCCCTTCCTGGAGTTCAGTGGGAGCACAACCCACATTCTGGAGTCTGGAGAAATGTGGCCCTATCCTGATGTC
>NW_003852680.1:384664-386209 GCF_000181295.1 Otolemur garnettii
AAGAAAGAAGAGAGGGAGGGAGGGAGGAAGGACTGACTTTGAAAAGAAGTGGCCCCTACACTTCATGATCCTCTCTACTCTCTGCTCCCTTCCTATAGCTCCAATATTAAGGGCCTAACCTGACCCTCGACATCACCCGGAGCCTCTCTGGCTATATCCAGCCAGCATATCCTTTCTCTAGCATACTCCTCTGAGTGCATCAGGTGAACTATTCACACCCTCCTCTGTGACAACAACTTTCCAAAACCGAGTCCTTCCTGTCCAGCCCCTGGATGAACTAGAGGGTAGGGTAGATAGGACAGAGTACTAGGGTAGATAGAAGAGGTACTTACAGTACCAATTCTAAGTACTAGAGGCTTCTAGATCCTGCCCCAGGTGCCTGGGACACTAGCATTTCAAATATCAGTGGATCCTTTGGGACGTGCTGGACATAGCAGCACCCTCAGCCTCAGCCTTGTGGCCCAGTGGCCTATGAGCCTGGCACCATTTTTGAGCCCTTCTTAGTAATCTCAGCTCCTTTACCTGGTTCCAGATTCTTTCCTGTCTCCTGAAGGTTGCTGTCTTCATCTTCCCAGATTGCTCTATGACAAATCTTCTCCATTCAGACCACCCTGCTGGCATCCATGCCAACCAGGCCTGTCCTGGGACTCCCAGCTAGGCAGAGTGAAGCCCACTCATCCCAGCCTCTCACCTGGCAGGGTGGGTGTCCACAGCTGCCTCATGAAGGCAGCACCCTGGAGGTCCCTAGGCCTTGTCCACCCTGGTATGCAGGGCACCATTGCAGTCACAGGCCCAGCATGTCCCAGGGGCCCTCCGAGCCTGAGCCTATTCTTCCCTAGCCCTCCTTGGCCATGACCGTGGCATGTCAGCTGCAGCTCAACTTGGGTTGGGGAGGGCAGCCACAGGTGCACAGCTGGCCAGGCGGGCTTGCATTCCCAGTGCCCACTGGAGCGTGTCCTCATGGCTATGCCTGGGCCCTGCAGGTCGTTGGTAGAACGGGCTTGGGGAATACAGCCCAGCCAAGGAAGGAATCACATACTTGGATATCCTGTGACTTCCCAGCCTCCAAGCTTATGCTGCCCCCAGCTGTCCCTCCCTGCCCATTGTGGGACTCTGGCCTTGATCCATCTGTGGAGGGGTCTGGTGTGTGTCCCACCCTGCAGGGCCTGAAGGCAGTGGCAGGACATACTCTGGGAACCAGGGATCAGGTGGAGGTCAGCTGGAGGTCAACACCCAGGGATGGCCCTTCAGTCAGGGGCCATAACAGGAGGCTGAGGCAGAGGGTGACAGTCCCAGCCAGCCCCTGCAGCCCCCTGTCAAGCCCAGGCACCCTTAAAGCTACCTGAGGCTGCAGGGACTAGCAGGGAACCTCTGTACAAGCAGCTCTGGGGCTGGACCCTGGATGTCTCAGGGCTTGGGGGGAGCTGGGCCTCTCTTCTTCTAGGTGCACTCTGTGCACTCATCCTGGGCTCTGGTCTTTCCAGGGGGCTTAGGGGTTTGGGGCGTGTCACCACATGTCCCTCCCCAGCCAGCTCTTTCTGCCTG
>NW_003852680.1:387453-402336 GCF_000181295.1 Otolemur garnettii
TGAGCTATAGGTGCCGAGCCAAGCTGACCTATTTTTGTCTCACTAAATTTCTTGAGCTATATCGTTCCAATTTTTGTGTATAAAAAAATTTTATTTCCCTAACCATATTTTTATTTCCAGTACTTTTACTTTTCTGTTTGTATCATTCCTTTTCCACAGACAGCTTTCTTTCCCAGATCTCAGTTATAATACTAATTAGAGTTTATTAAAAATTCTCTTCTGTGCCCTGAATTATTTCTGTTTCTTCCAGCGTCATTTTTTAAAACTTTCTTAGAATACCCAGTGTGACTCTGTGAACACATAAATCAGACTACATTTCACTTCTGCCTAAAACTCTTCATATCCAGAAAGCAAGAAAATCCTCAAAAACGAAATGCTGCACTCAGTAACCATGGTGTTGTATTATAATATGTTGAATTTTAAAAAAGAAAGAATACGTGTGTCTTTAGCAATATTAGAAAACAAAAGGTCGTGTATAGGGGAAACTTTTCTTTCTAGAACAATGACATCTAATTAGGATAGAATGACAGAACGAGACAGCCACCAGTGCTGAAGGATGAGCAGCCATGAGACCTGGGACCACTGTATGTGGGCTGTAGGAGTTGGTGACTCACCATCTTGAAGTGGGGTGTAAACCTCTGGGATGCAGAGAAAAGTCGTCTACTCCCTTTCACATCAGGAGCAGAAACCCCCTGAGGGACAAGACATATCCTTAATTAGCCAAAACCCGTCTTGGGCAGAACTGAGTTGGGATGAAAGGTGCCAATCCACCCTGTTTCAGAGCCTGGTGTGAAATCATCCTTGTCACTAAATGAGGAATACCATTTAGGGGCACAAAGTTAGATGTCTCCACCCTGCTCTCAAAGGGACTGAAAACCAACGAAAGACGAATCTATTTTTATTTATCTCTTGCAGTTGCCAACTGAAAGTTGTCTCTATCTTTCAAGACAGAAGCGAAGAGAAAGCAAACATGACCACAAGGTGACCCTTGAACAACACAGAGGTGATGGGTGCGGACCCCTACGTAGTCAAAACTCCTTGTATAACCTTTTCTGCCCTCAAAATTAATTGCTAATAGCCTACTGTTGACAATCCTTGCTGATAACATAAACAGTCCATTAACACGTATTTTGTATATTATATATGTGTGTTCTTACAATAAAGTAAGCTGGAAGGAAGAAAATGTCATTAAGAAAATCATAAAGAAGAGAAAATATGTTTACAATACTATAAGTGGAAGTGAATCCTCATAAAGCTCTTCAACTTTTTCGTATTCACATTGAGTAAGCAGAGGGGCGGCAAGAGGAGAGGTTAAACATCCTGTCTCAGGCATGGAAGTGTCGGAAGGCAATCCCTGTATAAGCAGAGCAGAGCTGTTCTTTGAGGGTCAACTGTAAATGTGAATGATGAACCACAGGATATGGGGTGTCAAGGCAGACTCTCAGATGTCCCCATGACCCCTGAAGCCTGGGTGCCCTACCCTGACCCAACAGAACAGCAGCAGCTGTTCTTATTATGTGGCTTTCTTACTTATGATCTCAAAATGGTTGCTATGAATCCACCATCGTACCCTGTGTTCAAAGCTGGAAAAGAGTGGAACAGTAAAGATGTGCTGAGCAAAATGGGTGTTCTCAGGCCAGTTGTGATGGCTCACACCTGTAATCCCAGCTCTTTGGGAAGTGGAGGTGGGAGGATCATTTGAGGCCAGGAGTTCAAGACCAGCCTGGGCAACATAGCAAGACCCCATCACTAAAAAAAAAAAAATCAAAAATTAGCAGCAGCTTCTGGGGTCAGCCATGCCATAGATTTTGAGGCCTCTCCTGCTGGTCCACTCTCTCCATGACCCCTCCCTCAGTGGCACTGAGGATGCCATCTCCACCCAGAGAGACCCTTGCAGCAAGGAGCTGAGTGTGACCACAAGGATGGCTCCTGAGGTCCAAGTTTCGGAGTCCAACAGGACTCTGAGCCTGGAGGCAGAACTTGCTGTGGTCAGGCCTCAGATGAGATCCCAGCCCAAGAACCCATTCAGAAACCTCCGGGCTACAGCTGTGTGGCTTTAAACCACTGACTTTGTGGTTACCTGTCACTCAGCAGCCCCAGATGGACCAGGGTGTGCAGCCGCCCTTTTCTGTAGTTCAGAAATAGTTTTAGCCATTTGGAGGGAGAACCCCCTGGAGAGGGAAGGTCACCTTCAGGACAGAAGCCAGGCTGAGACACGTCCCCCAAGCCCCTGTCCCCCCCAGCCCAGCTTCTTCCTCCCCTGCTCTGGGAGGGGGGCCCTCTCCTCTCTGGCTCACATCGCAGCAGGAGCTGTCTCTACCCCCTCAGCCGTCTCCATGGCCGCAGGCCCAACATAAACACAGTAAGTAGGCTGTAGTCTCCCCCACCCCTGCCCCCAGCCAGCCAGGACCCCCACCCCCAGCCTGGCCTTAGGAGCAGGGTTGGGTGGGCAGATGAGGTCATTGCCACAGGGACCCCCCTGTAAGCTTTCAAGGGGGAGTATTTGTTTGCTCTCATCTCCCCGGCAACCTGCTAGACCCCTCCTCCTCTCCCATGGCAGTTCCTGCCCAGCTGCCCAGCAGGTCCCCCACACCCACCCCTACACCTGCCTGGCCAGTCATGATGGGAGACTCCAGCCTGAGTCTTGGGCTATCAGGATGGGGCCAACTCCTCTGGGATAGATAGGGAAAGCAAGGCCCTGGACCCACAGAGGGAGTGCCTCTATGGGCACTCCTCTAAGGCCAAGACTCCTGGCCCTAGCCTAGGGCTCTCCTGTGGCCTCCCTGAGTGGCCAGACCTCAGGCCATCGGCTCTTCCCTGGATCAGTATCTCTGCCTGGGCCTGCTCCTGCCATACTCAAGCATAGAGGCCAGATGCTGGCCTGGGGAGAGACCATGGCAGCCCAGGGCCAGGAGTTCAGGAGGTGGCACCCCTCCTGGGTGCCACTTTCTGCCATCCTGATTGCCTTGTGGTTACCCCCAGGCTCCTGCTATGTGCAACCAGGCTGGCCTCAAGAGCAGCGAGGACACCCTTCTGGGTCCTCCCTGGTTTCCAGGGCCTGGAACACAGCAGGAGTATGCTGGGGCCCACTATAGCCTGCAGAGCTCAGGCCTGACTCTTCTCTCCCTCCCGCCTATTTCTCTTCCTCCACTTCCTCTCCTCCTCTCCTCCTCCCTCCTCTTTCTTTCTTCCTCCCTCCCTCCTCCTCCCTATCCTCCTGGTCTTCCCTGTCCTCTTCTTCTCTTCATTCCCTCCCCTCTCCCTCTTCTTCTCCCCATTCTTCTTTTTCCCCTCCCCACTCCCCTCTTCCTCTCACCTCCATCCTTCTGGAAGTCTGCCTGGAAGGCCAGGCAGGACCCAGCCCCATACCTTCTCTCTGCACAGGCGAGGCCCTTCTGAGACATTACCTAACTGCGCCTCTTACCTAATCCCCCAGCCATCTCCTGCCGCCAGCCTGGAGGATAGCCAGAAGCCTGCCACCGCCCAGCAGGGCCCAGGAGCTGCCTGGCCCAGCCAGCCTGGCTCAGTCTAGGCTTGTCTCTGGCCACCTGTGTGTCCTCAGCCTGCCTCCCACCTGTGAATGGCACCTGAGACCTCCCACCACTCCTCACCCCAGACAGCCAGGGCCAGCAGAGACAGATGCCCTGTCCCCAGGGACTGCCCCACAAATAGTAAAGCACCTCACCATTCCAGGGTGCTCTGCCCACCTGGTGGATGTGGTTGGACAGGCTTCCCTTCCCTCTGCCTCTGGAGGACTCAGCAGTAGCAGCAGGAGGAGGCCAAAGGGAGGGGTGGGGGCCAGGCAGCAGCTGGAAAGGAGATAATCTGTGGCCCAGCACCACATCCCCACAGCGTGCACACACACACATGCATGCACATACTTGAATGCAGAGACATACGGACACAGACACTTATGCATGCATGCACACACATGCACATGCATGGGCACAGATGCATGGACTCAGCCACACACGCACATACACTCAGAAACACATGCACAACACAGACACAGCCACACACATGTTCATTAACATACCTGAGTGCATAGCGACACATGGACACAAACACACATGCATACATACACACGCAGACACAGATGCATAAACACACAGATGCATGTACATGTATACATATGCAGACACAGATACATGGACCCAATTTCACATACCTGCACACACATATATGGACACATGAAACAGACCCCCAAAAGACTGGCCGGACCCACACAGCATCTGTCCCAGGCCATAAAGCTGGGCCTCAAGGCCAAGGGGAGAAGACAAAAAGTGTCCACAGAGAGCTGTTTATTTGGGTGGGGAGGGTCAGTAGGCCCTGGTGGGAGGGAGCTGGCTATGCATGAAGCCTGTCTGCAGGTCCTGCCCAGCCAGTGACTTCTGTCCTCTGCAGCCTGGTCCCTGCCTGCTGCCCACCACCTGCACTCAGATTAAATGCAGTTACAGTTTCAGTCACTATCACCTAGGAAGAATGGCTCCATTCAGGCCATCCACATCCCCTCTTGCAGGACACAGAGGCCTGAGCCCCTGGCTGGCCCACAGGAGCAGCCAGTACCTGGGGAGCTGGCCTGTGCCTGCTGAAGGGGCCTGGCCAGAGGCTGCAGGCAAGGGGCCGACACCAAGAGCCCCCCTGACACCCAGCCTCTTCTTAGTAGGGTGTCCCCAGGTCTGAGAAAGGAAGCTGTTCTAACAGGCAAAGAATGTTATATTCCTCCACAGGCATCTCCTCCCCCAGCATTGTGGCAGGAGTGGCCCCTTGAGGTCCAGGCAGCACAGACTAGACACAAGGTGCCAAGAGAGGTGTGGCACGGATCTCAAAGGAGTGAGCCAGGGAGGGTTGAGGGACCCCCAAGGTGAGCTCAAATGGAGATGAGCAGGAGGGAGGGCCTGGGGACCAGGGGCTGGCCCAGGGCCAAGGAGGGAAAGGCAGGCTGTGCCCAGAGCAACCCAGGCTCAGGGCAGGAGGACAGCAGGGCCATGTGGGGATGACCCGATTCTGTGGGAAGGCTGCAAGTGACAAGCAAGGGAGGGAGTGCAGGGGATCTGACAGGGGTTCCCTGCAGCCCCCAAACTCCCCGACCCTGAGAGACCATCTGTAGGAGGCAGAGAGACCAGAGTATGCTGGGACCACCAAGTCAGGAATGCCTGACTATCAAGGGTTACCAACTCAGCTGGGAAAAGGGGTTCTTCCCTAGGGTCTTCCAATTCTGGGGCCCTCCTCTTCCCTAGCCCCTCTTCCTTTCTGAAGGCTGCTGACATCCCAAGGCCTTCTCACCAGGCCCTCCTCTTTATCTTCCCCTATCTCTCCCTCCTGCCAAGATCCTCCTCTTCCCCAGACTCCCCTCCCAGGTCTTTCTCCCCATGTCCTTCTCCCCCCAGGGTCTCTTCCTTCCCTGAAGCCCTCCCCAAGGCCTTCTCCTCCCAGACCCCCTCCACCTCTCCTCCTCCCAGGTATCCGTGCTTACCAGGTCTTCCTCCTCCCCAAACCCTCTTCCTCCCAGATCCTTCTCCTTCCCAAGCCCTCCTCCTCCCCCCTAAGCCCTCCTCCCCAGGGCCTCCTCCTCCCCTAGCCCTCCTCAACCCAGGTCATCCTCTTCCCCTAGGCCTCTTCCTCTCCAAGCTCTCCTCCCCCCAGGTCCTCTTCCTCCCCAGACCCTTCTCCCTAGTCCTCCTTCCCCCAGGCCCTCCTCCCTCCACCTCCTCCACCACCACCCCCGCCCCGCCCTCCTTCCAGGCCCACAGACACCCCTGTGAAAGCAGCAGATTGAGATGTGGCTATAATTTAAAATACATTTATTTAGTGTTTCCATTTATTTCAATTCTGTTATACAAAGCTGTTAAATAAATACATTCTCCACAGTCACTCGGGTATACACCTAAGAGCTACACAGATGAGGTAGAGAAATCAATCGGCTCGCACAAGACTCCAAACACAAAGACAGGGGTCCTTCTCCCATCTGCCCCTCCCTGCCCACACCTGGCCACAGGCAGGCCCCAGTCCAGATCCCCCACAGTGGGGTAAGTTGGGAGAAGGCAGCTGGGACCACCTAGCTCCACAGTAAGGCCAAACAGGGGGCAGCCCTGGCACTCCGTGTCCCACCTGCACCACACTTCTTCCACTCTGCTGCAAGGAAGAGAAGCACATTAAACAGGAGGCTCCAACAGTTGGGAGTCACTTCTTCATTCAGCAAGACATTCTAATATATATCTGTATAGAGACGAACCAGCCAGCGGACATTTTCAGTCTGCTTTGTTTAAAAAAATACTTTTCTGAATATTTATGACATAGAGCTAAATGTGGTATTCAATAAAAAAATACCCTTCCTCTGACTTGATGCCTTCCCACAGACCCAAAAGTGACTGAGCAACAGTCTTGTCGTGAGAGCATGGCCAGCTCTGCTGCTGGGGATCCCGGCAGGTGTAGACATTCGCGGAGAACACTTATGTGCCATCCTAATTCCTAGACAGACCTGCATTAGACTGAGGGACAAACCCAATGTCCTCTCCCTCTAACAGCCATTGCATACAGCCACCTACATTCTTTTCTGGGGACAAGACCTTGGGGAGGCCACCCATCTTTGGGACAGTTTTCTCAGCATGCAGTTATGCATGGAGATGTTCTCTGAACCACAGGAAAAGAAACTTTACTATATACATTATAAAACAGGGACAACAGAGATCCACATCCACATAAATAGGTTTTCTTTTAAAAATAGTCCCCAGCCTCCTGGAGACCCCAGGGCTCCAAGGAACCCCCTCACTCAGTAGTTCCTGCATCCACACCTGCAGCCCACCCAGACTCCACTGAGACACCCACCAGATGAAGCCCAGGGCCAGCGGCTGCTGTTCACGCCACGGACAGCATGGCACAGTGCTCTGAGGAAGGGCATGGCCCTGCTGACCGCTGACCACACCAGCACAGCATGCACACACATGCTCACAAGACCCACACACACACACACACACACTCAAAACACACCAGGCCAGCATAGGCCACCCTCTCCCCTGCAAAGACAACAGCACAGCCAAAAAGAACAACATTCCATTGCTAAACTCTCTCCACCTACATCTGTCCCCACCTTGCCTCTCCCCAGTGACACAGAGACAGTGTGGGCTTCCTCATGGCATGAATGAACCCGCCCTGCACCTTCACCTCAGCATTTCCCTGGGTCGCCCCCAGCTGCAAAATCTGCACTGGGACACCCAGATGCTAGGTCAAGTGCCCATAGGCATGGAACAGGGACAACTGCACAGCACAGCACAGCACAGTTGGCACGTGGGTGCGGGAGCTGGCTTCCAATAGCCCCGAGGGCTGCAGGCAGACACAGTTTGCTTTATTTCTTTAACAACGACAACATGTCTATCTTGATCTAGTGGTTTCAAACGACAAAGCAGATCAGAGGCAAACAGAGTTAGGAGGGAGTGTGTAGGGACGGACGAAGAGGCCTTCCCAGACTGGGGCTGAGCTGAGAGCAGTTTGGGGGTAGGGAGTCGCAGCCTTGGGGATGGCAGGGACGGAGGAAATAATAATTATTATATTAGTTAAATAATAAGAAGAATAATTTAAAAGTCACTGATATTCACTCCAAAGAGAAGTGCTCAACGTCAGAGGGGAAAGGGCACTGTCCCCTGAGCCTGGGCATGTGGGCAGCTGGGCCCCCAGGGACCAGGTAGGCTCTGTCCTCTCCTAGTGGTTTCACTCTCTGAAGACAGTGCTGCTGCTGGGACAGCCCATGCCAGGCCAGTCCCCCACGGGTGGCCACACATGCATGAAGGCCACATGGTCATAAAGGTGCACATGCCGAGGGCTGCTCCTCACCCGAGGCCTGGCATGCTCGGACAAGGACAGCTCGGAAAGCATCGGTGCAATGCTTTCGGGTCAGAGGAGGAGGCCGAGGCCTGGGGCACAAGCACGAACCCCACCCCAGCCATGTGCTAATGGAGCCCCTCAGCCCTTGCAGGTGTAGACCTCCTCACGCTGTGTGCATTGCCTGCACTCCACATAACAGCACCAGCGCACCTGGCACTGGCAGGGCCTTGTGACTACCCGGCTTTGTGTGTTGTGGCCACGGCCACAACATATGCTCTCACAGTTCTTCTCACGGTGGCACCTGCGGCCGGCAGTGCCCGGGGAGAAGCGGCCAGCCAAGCAAAAGCTGGGTGAGTCATCTAGATGCACGAGCTCTGGGGTGCGGGGCAGAGGGTCACTGCTGCCCACCCCCGAGGCCCGGCCCCTTGGCGGGGAGATGGCGCCTGCCTCACCAGTGGCCTCGTTGGTGGTGCTGCCCACTTTGAGTGCCGTCTCATACTTGTGCTTCAGGTGTTTGCCCACCTCGTGGAAGGGCGCCAGTTGCCGCCAGCAGGTCCGCACTGTGCATGAGCCTGATACACCGTGGCACTTGCAGGTGGTCTCAACACCAGCTTTGATCACCTGCCAGGAGGGAGAGAGGACAGACATAAGGTCCAGGCTAAACAGGCCCACCAAGAGCCTACAGAAGCCCCCTGGAGAGGCCAGAACCATCACATGTCTAGCCTAGGCTCCCAACTCATAGGCCTGTCCCTCCTCCTCCAAGCCATGGACTGCCCAGGATAGAGGCTCTGTGGCCAGCTCCTTGGTCCCTACTGGGGCCACCTCTGCATCTCCATGAGGAGAGGCTGGTCCTCACCCCTTTAAGACACTCCCTTCCCACCAAAGTCTGTCCCTGCAGAGGGCAGGGCCCACTGTCAACAATCCCAGCCCTGTTCAAGATCTCATGTGTCTGGTCTCAGTGAGTTGTTCGCTGCTTGGGTGAGGACAAATGTGACCTCACCCAGTAGTCTATGTCTGAGCGGATCATGCACCCACTCATTCTCCAAGCACTGGGGCCAGGTGCTGTCACATGTATAGGGGCGTCCCCCCACCCCACAGGCCAATGGAGTCAGCTTGCTGATGTAAGTAAGTAGATGTAAACACCATAGAAGTGCAGAGGCCACATCTCCTGATGAGCGTAATTTCTAAGGACAAAGAGAGCTCTGCACTTTAGGAGGGCTTCCTGGGTGGCTGCAGAGAGGAGAGGGCTGCACCCCTCACCAAAAACAGGCAGAAGCAAGCATGGCCCAGCACAACATTCCAGATCTGGGGAGCTGTTAGGGAACCCTAGCTGGGTCCTTTACCACCCAGGACTCAGGGCCCCACCTGCAAAGACAGGCCAGTGGGAAGGCCCTTTCCCAGGTGGGACCAGGCCTCTGAGCTCCCACGCCAGCCACCCCCGCGAAGGTCAGCTCAAGGGGGATTAAGAAATGTAGCTACCCTCTGGCCAGGCAAACAAAGAGTCACATTTAATGATGCTTTGCTGAGAAACCCGGACCAATTTAATTAAAATGTGGCTGACCCAGGCTAGGCAGAGCTAATGGAGAACTTTTCACATTTCTGACTTTTCAATAATCGCTTACAAAAGGGCCAAGTGGGCAGGGAGGGGCTGGGCACAAGGGGAAGAAAGGGTCTTGCCTTCAGGATTTAATCCGCCTTCACTGACCCCCAACCCCTGCAGGAAGAGCTCTGCTCCAAAAGGGGGGAAATTGATTCTTGAATAAGTGGGCAATTCAGAATGCTGACTTCTCAATAAAGAGGGGCTCAGAGCAGGGCCAGCTCTAATTACCTCGTCCCGCAATTCCGACATGAAGAAGACGGCAGGGTAGGAGGCGGAGCAGCCGGCCCTGCCTGTCTCATGGCCTTGGCTGAACCCTGGGCCAGTGTTCTATGGTTCAGCTTGTTCAGGCTTAATGGCAATGCTGAGGGCTCTGTCTAGAATGAAGGTTATAGGATCCTATGCCTCCTCTCAGCAGTGTGGATACAGGAGCCAAGAGGCTGCAGGGAGCCCAGAGGACAGCCAGAAAGCCAGGTTCACCCCAGCCAAGGCACAAGGCAGCCAGTGGCCCTTGGAGGGCCAGGAGATCCCTTTCTCCCTTACATCTTTTGAATTAGGTTTCTGTCCCTCAGAAGAGAATCCTGGCCACAGACAGGGATGTAGACTCAGCCCTGACTTAGGAGAGTGGGTTCTATATTCACAGCCCTTTCTTGGGATCCCCTGGCCACCATCCTCCTTGCCGTGGCTGCTGTCTACCAAGTGGGGCCCAGCCTGCCAGTCTCCTGGTAAGATGGCCTAACCAGAGAGATCATCCTTGTGACCTGGACCAGCTGGGTCCACATATACCCACCTCCTCTTAACCAGGAACAAGTTGGGCCCTGCTCTCTTCTGTGTGGGGCTATGGGAGCCTGCTCCATGGAGGACCACAGGCATTCCTCCAAGCCTTCACCTAGGCACAGAGAGAACTCCAGGGTCCTGGCTGGCAGTGCACTGGAGAGAGCAGAGGTGACCTCCACCCTTTCCTGTGCTGCTGACCAATTGCTGATTGCCTGCCTAGCTATCAACCTATCTCCAGAGCCCCCTTCCATCTCCTGCTCAGATGGCCTCTGTCTGCACCCACCCTCCCTTGCTCAGCCCCGCCCCACTTGCCTTTACGCCCACGAGGTTGTTGTGGAAGTCCACACGAGCTCGCAAGTCCTTGCTCGACCGCCTGCCCAGGAACTCCTTGACAAACTTGCTACTGTACTTGAGGTTGTCCCCGCAGCCTCCCCACTGCCAGGCCTCACGGTTCTCTAGGTCGGGAGCCTCATCACACGTGCAGCGCTCCATGCGCCCGGCGCTGCACGCCTTGGCCAGCGCATGCGTCAGGCCAGCCGAAGAGATGGCGTAGAGGAAGGCAGTCTCCTTGAAGCCTGAGGTCAGCAGGATCCAATCAGAGAGGCCCGGGGCCCAGGCCTCCCAGGAGCTCCCATTTATTTCATATGCCTTGCAGCCAAGCCACCCTCCAGGAGCGCATATTCTGTGTGGGAGCTCCGAGGATCTTTGCTGGTATTCAAGTTCAGGAAACAGGGCAAGGAGTGCGGAACCTTCCTGGGCAGCTGTGGGCACCCAGAGAGCAGGAGGCACTTGCATGTGCCCTGGAAGAGGGGCTGCTTGGGTGAGTGGGAGAGAATTCAGAGCCCACAGTGGCTCTGGCCCGGTGACTGGAGACCCCCATCCTACTTTCTAACCTACAAGGCCCCTTGCCTTGGGGCCCTTAGCAAGTCCTGTCCTGTCCTGCCCTGCCCTGGTTCTCAGGTCCCGAACGTTTAAATACACCTCCCACAAGTCCCTGCACCCTCACACGGAAGGGCAGAAGAGAGAGGAGGGTTTTTGCCTGGAGCAGAAGCCACTGGGCCCTTGGCCACCTGGCATGAGTCAAGAGCCATTAGGGCAGCCTCGGGCAGCCTGAAGTCCTGCCAAAGACTGTGCAAATTGGCCCACATCAGTAGGAAGAGTTGTGCCTGTGCTGAAGGGAGGGCAGGCCCCAGGGACAGGGCCTTAGGTTCCCTGAGGGCATCCCCAAGGACTATCCCTAAGGGTAAGAGAGGGGAGGGTTAGTACTCACCTCGCTTGAGCAGGCTGGCCCGGTAGCGGCCCTCCAACGTGCAGTTCCAGCGCTCAAAACGGAATTGGAACTGGCACTCGAGTGCGCTCATACTGACTGCCTCCACCAGTGTCTCAGCCACGCCTGGGTCCCTGCGGCACATGCGCCGCTGCTTCCGCTCCAGCTTCAGCCGGTCACAGGCCTTGTAGTGTGCCTGGGCGGCTGCCTCGGGCTCCAGGGTGAGCGGGAGGATGGTCAGAGGTTCACTGCCAGTCAGCCTGGGCACAGAGAGGTAAGAATGAGCCAGCGCAAGGGAGACAGCAGAGCCAAGTGTGCACAGTCCCATGGGAGAGCAGCATGGCCAGGGGGCAGGAGAAAACTAAAATAAGACCTTCAGACCCCCCAGCTGACTGACTGGGCCCCTAGTAGCCTAAGGGACCTCAGAAATACCCTAAAGCTAAGTTGGTCAGACATGCCTTGTCATGGCCTGCCCTCTTCTTGGAGACAGCCTTTGTAATTCATTACTAGGCTTAAGGCCATGCAAGACAAACTCCTGCTGACCTGCAGGACTTGGCTGAGGACCCCAAGCTAAGCTGACCTCTTAGGCAGCCCCCCCGAGACCACTGAGCTCTCATCTTCACAGAAAGGCCTGTGCCAGACCCCAGCACTGAGGACAACCAACCCAACCTCAACCTAATGCCCAGGCCCTGACCCTGGTCTATGGGGTCAGCCCCTGATATCACCTGTTCCCCCTGGAAATAACCACCATTCTAGTCCTGTCAGCTCTATGCTCAGACCATCAGCCTCAAAGTCTCTAGATAGGTGGACTGCACCAGCCACAGCCACCTTGAGTAGACCCAGGCCTTCAGTCCTTGGGAGAAGTGTCCACCTACACACAAGCAGGGCTCAGGGCCTCCCACCACATAAGTATCAGTAGAAACAAGCTCCCCAGGCCAGTGCCCTGAAGGAGCAGCTCCTCCCTCTCTGGGTCAGCTCCCTGTGGACAGAAAGCCATGGGCCACATTTCTTTCTTCTCCCTGAGGTGGGAAACAGACCCATGGCAGGTAGAAGCTCAGCAAGGTCACCTGGGGGACAAGCAGGGTGAAGCAGGAGGGAAGAGGTGCAGAGTGGGAAGGGATACAGCTGGGGTACAGGCACAGGAGGAGAAGCGGGGCCCAGGGTGCAGGTGAGGAGTGGGGAGGGGCATGGTTGAGTGGTACAGAAAGGACCAGTGGGGCAGGCTAACCAAGAACTCCTTCTGTAACCTCCCATGGGCAAGGCCATATAGGTAGACCCAAGGCTACCATAGGATGTCTGCCAGCAGGGCCACAGGCAGAGGACACAGAGGGAGATAGTTGGAGACCCCAGGAAAGACCCCACACACGCACACACACATACACACACCTTCTCCACACAGTTTGCTATGAGGGTCTCTGCTAGGGAAAGCCATGGTCAGGATTTGAGACACACACCCTTGCACCAGGCTACTGAGGATGGAATGGGTGACCCAGGGGCCCTACCAGTCAGTCCCAAAAGTCTCCAGGATGACGCAGCATGAGAGAGCCTCATGGAGAGTATGGGTGGGCTAGGCAGTTCCTCCCAGCAGGGATGTTGTCCTGAGAGGCAGTTAGGGAGAGATCTGGGGGTAAAGTAAGGAGGCCCAGTTCATGCCAGGGCCCCAAGGGTCACCCTGAGGATCAAGATGGGGCTGGTGGGGGCAGAAGTCCCTTGAAGCCCCACCAAGAGTTATGACTTCATCTCAAAGGCTTGAGGACACTTAGATGGGGCTCAGCAGAGGGAATGGACTCCCCAGGAGCATTGAGACCAGCACTGTGGACATCTATGTACACAGACTGCTCCAAGTCGGGAAGGCCAGAGACCAGAGGTCCCAAGATAGCTGCCCATGTGGAGCCCAGATGGGTGGGGGCTGGGGCCAGAGCCTGGAAAAACTACACTCCACACACAAAGGCAGCTGATATGGCAGAAACCACAGACCTCTTCCCTAGACAGGAATGGCACAGTTGTGCCCAGAATGTGTCGCCCAGAAAAACCACAGTCTCTCTCCCACCTGCACCTCGAACAGGCCTGGATTCTCCAGGTCAGAGTAGCTCTATGTCAGGGCCAGCACATCCTAGGATCCAGGAGGACCCCTATAGTGGGTGGCTTGGGGGACCTTGGGTGGTTGCAAAACACTGTGAGGGGTATAGGGAGGGGGGTGGCTGAAGGAAGCCTGCCATCAGGCAGTCTATATTAAATCTCTGCACATGGGAAGCTGAAGCCAGGGGCCTCCCAACGTGGCCTAGCCAATGGGTAAGGGAGAAGGGCAGGGGTCCCACCACCTGGGCCCATAGCCTCAACTGCCTAGCACAATTTGTCACCAGCCAAAGTTAGGCCAGAGCCTATGGGGCCAAGAGAACAGCTTTAATGGTGATTAACTCCGTCTCCCGGCCTCTCTTGGGACGCTCCCAGAATCATAAAGATGGCAGAGCAGTAAGGCTGGGTATCCCTGGGCAACGTGAGGACTTGCTCCAAGGCTACCCTGCCCACGGTCTACAGGATGCCCACTATGGGCCCCTGAGAGCCCCAGGTCCAGAAGCAGCTCCACAGGCACAGCCATAGATAGCTGACTCTGTTCTGAGCCCAGGTGGGGTTGGCGAGTGTTATGTCTACACCATCAGAGGGTGTAGAGGGAGGATAGTCCTCACCCCTGGAGTAGCTGAGGCCTGAAGGCAGTCATAGATGAGAATGTCAAAGTGTAAAGACCTCTGCATAGCAAATAAAGCAGCACTGAGTCAGAGGACCAACAGACAAATGACATATCAGAGGAAGTGTCTGTAATTCACATCCCAGAGCAGGGGCCAACTGTGTGTGTGTGTGCAGAAACAAACCTTTTCCTATAAATCAATAACTAAAGGAATCAGTAGAAAACAAAACAAATGAACTTTCTCAGGTCAATGGAAGGAAATACAGCTGGCTTTTAAAACCTATGACACGGGCTCAGTGCCTGTAGCTCAGCGGCTAGGGTACCAGCCACATACACCGGAGCTGGTGGGTTGGAACCCAGCCTGGGCCTGCCAAACGATGACAACTGTACCCCCCAAAATAGCCAGGCATTGTGGTGGGCACCTGTAGTCCCAGCTACTTGGGAGGCTGAGGCAAGAGGATCACTTAAGCCCAAGTTTGAGGTTGCTGTGAGCTGTGACACCATGGCACAGTACGAAGGGTGACACTATGTCTCAAAAAAAAAGAAAAAAACCCTATGACATGATCTTCAACCTCAAAGAAATGCCCATTAAAATTACATTGATTACCTGGGTGTGGTGGTTTGCACCTATAATCCCAGCACTTTGAGTGGCCAAGATGGGAGGACCACTTCAGGCCAGGAGATACAGTCAGGCTGGACAACATAGCAAGACCCTCCATTTAAAAAAAAAACCTA
>NW_003852680.1:403235-404583 GCF_000181295.1 Otolemur garnettii
TGCTGTGATCTTAGACTTCCAGCCTCCATAGCTATAAGCCATAAACATCAGTTGTTTATAAGCCACCCAGTCTATGGTATTGTGTGATAGCAGCCCACAAGGACTAAGATGCCCATCAATTCTCTTTCTAGAAACATAGGCTGCAGACGTGTTGTACAATCCTCACTCATCACTCACTTGGATATACAGATCCATCCACTCAATGGCCTTTCCCACAGTCTGTAGAAAGCAGCAGCCATGTGCATTGATTCTGTATTGCCCCCGGACGTGCTCCAGCAGAGCCTGGCAGTGTGCAGGTAAGCTCTGCAAAGACTGTCTATGTGTGTTTGTGGATGCACCAGACAGAAAAGACCCACATGGAGGGAGTTCATTCTTCCCTGCATAGCTGT
This sequence comes from Otolemur garnettii, assembly GCF_000181295.1. Classification (NCBI taxonomy): domain Eukaryota; kingdom Metazoa; phylum Chordata; class Mammalia; order Primates; family Galagidae; genus Otolemur; species Otolemur garnettii. The sequence continues at coordinate 403,625 of NW_003852680.1, forward strand.
GAGTTGTCTCTATGGGCTGTCCAAGCCTACAGCATCCATTAAATATACACCACATGGCACAGGCCAGCCCCCCGCCTCTGGTGTGACCCTGGCTGCCTGGCATGGCATGGCACAGACCTCACCCACCCCACGTAACACACTTGCCACTGGGATCAGGGCAACTGCTGGGGCAGGGTGTGCGGCATGTAGGCACAGACCTCCCTCCAGGCAAGTGTGGGAGTTCCCCTCGAGGAACCAAAGTTCATAACTTTATCGAAGTTTAACCTCTTTTGCCTGTTCCTGTTTCTGTCTCATTTCAGAAATCTACCTCTATTCCTATAACCTAAACTATCTCCCAAAAGTGCCTTCATCTCTCAGCACTTTGTCCAGTTGGTGCTGACTTGCACATTGGTGTCAGGTGGGGTCCAACGCCCTTCCCACAGGAGCATTCAAGTATCCCAACATGACCCGTCAGAGAGACGGCTCTCCTTGCTGCCCTGCAATGTCCTCAACACAGCATCACTCGTGGCTCATTCCAAGTTCTTCCCTGGGCCAGCAACACTCTGAAGCTTTGCTGGGACTTTGTCAAGAGCTCCCTCCTAAAGGTTCCTATGGTTCTGCATTTGTGCATGACATTTTAGAACTGGTGCAACAAACCTCACACGCTCAGTGAGGATTTTTCTGGGTCAGACAGTGGTGAACTTCTGTGTCTAGAACATTGTGCCCCTTGGTCAGTGAGTGTGGACTTGGGAATTCCTTCCCAGTTCCACTCACCCAAGGGTCTTCCTCACCCAAGGGACTCTCAGTAGAGTCAGTCCCAGATATTGGGTTGGAAAACAGCCCCAACTAAAACATCTGTACAAAGCTCATTTTCTGTTCATTTTGCCAATATACAAAAACGCAATTGCGTCCTGCACTGACTTAGTATTCAATGATCTTGCTATGTGCCATAATTCATTTCTAAATACCTTCAGATATTC
>NW_003852680.1:405388-407008 GCF_000181295.1 Otolemur garnettii
CAGCCCAGCCAAAAATCTCAAAATCTCATTCCTCCCATCTACCTGAAACTTTGTGTCTTTCACCAACATATCCCCAATCCCCTCAACCCATGTCCAGCCTCTAACAACCACTATTCCACTTGCTGCTTCTGTGAGTTCAACTCTTTTAGATTCCACATATGAATGACATCATGAAGTATTTGTCTTTTCGTGCCTGACTTATTTCATTTAACATGATGTCCTCCAGGTTCATCCATGTTGTTGAAAATGACAGGATTTCCTGGTGGCATCTGTAGCTCAGTGAGTAGAAGTGCTGGCCACCTACACCAAGGCTGGTGGTTTCAAACCCGGCTGGGGCCAGCTAAAACAACAATGACAACTGCAACAAAAAAATAGCCAGGCGTTGTGGCGGGCACTTATAGTCCCAGCTACTTGGGGGGCTGAGGCAAGAGGATTGCATAAGCCCAAGAGTTGGAGGTTGCCGTGAGCTGTGATGCCATTGCACTCTACCCAGGGCAACAGCTTGAGACTCTGTCTCAAAAAAGAAAAGAAAATAACAGGATTTCCTAGCTTAATAGTATTTGATTGTGTATACAGGCTGAGCATTCCTAATACAAAAAATCCAAAACACTACAAAATCTTAAATGTTTTAAGCACTGACATGATGCTTAAAGGAAGTGCTCCCTGGAACATTTCAGATTTCAGATATTCAGATTAGGGAGGTTCCATTACAAAGTATCTGCAAATACTCCAAAATCTGCAAAACAAATCCCAAATCCAAAACACTTCTGGTGCCAAGCATTTCAGGTGAGGGATACTCCATCTGGAGCCAACCTGGAAAAAAAGCCCAACTTGGTCAGAATGGGTTCTACCCTTTGCTATAAGGGTTGAATGTATCAGAATGTAATCTGATAATATCCGGCCTAGGATTTTTATACTCCATCTGTATATACCACTTCCCCTCCCCCATTTCTCTAGTGATGGGCACTTAGACTGATTCTACATCTTGCCTACTGTGAATAATACTGCAATGAACATGGGAGTATGGGACAACTCTTTGACCTATGATTTCATTTCCTTTGGATAGATACCTAGTCAGTGGGATTGCTGGGCCATACAGGGCTCTATTTTAAACACATTTTAAAGGATGGCAGAGACTCAGAGGTAAGACCTGGAAAACAGGCCTACAGAGCCGGACCTTGAATTGCTCTGTGAGGGAAAACAGATCTAATTTTGTTGCAGCTATGCTGGTCTTGTTCTCCATCTTCAGAAGAACACTTCACCATTAAGCACAACATCTAGACAGCCTGTACCAGATCAAAGAAGCTCTCTTTGGCTCTTAGTTTGTGAAGAGCTTTTAAAAATATAAATAGATGTTGACTGTTATCAAATGTGGTCTTTGCATCCTTTGGAGATTTTTTTTCCCCTTCAACTTGCTAAAGTCAGGAATTATAGGAGCTAAGTAATGTTTAGTGGAATTTTGCCTTTCTGGAGCCAACCTGAAAAAAAGCCCAACTTGGTCAGAATGGGTTCTACCCTTTGCTATAAGGGTTGAATGTATCAGAATGTAATCTGATAATATCTGGCCTAGGATTTTTGCATCTGTGTTTGTAATTTTCTTCTCTCACATTTTCCCTGTTG
>NW_003852680.1:407313-410785 GCF_000181295.1 Otolemur garnettii
CAGGTTTTGCTTCTTTTCTTTGTGGACAGTTTTATTGAGCTACCCAGGCACACCTTAGAGATACTGTGAGTTTAGTTCCACACCATTACAATAAAGTGAGTATTGCAATAAAGTGATTCACACAATTTTTTGGGTTTCCCAGTATATATAAAGGGATGTCATACTATACTGTAATCTATTAAGTGTGCAATAGCATTATGTCTAAAAACACGATGTATACATAAACCTAATTGAAAATCCTTTATTGCTAAAGATGCTAACAATCATCTGAGCCTTTGGTGAGTCACAGTCTTCTTGCTGGTGGAAGGTCTTGCCCTAATGTTAATATTGCTGACCGATCAGTATAGTAGTTACTAAAGGGTAGGGTGGCTGTGGTAATTTCTTAAAATCAGACAACAGTGAAATTTGCCACACTGATTAACACTTCCTTTCATGAAAATTTCTCTGTAGCTGTTTGATAGCATTTTACCCGCTGTGGGACTTCTTTCAGAATTAGAGTCAATCCTCTCAAACCCTTCCACTGCTTTATCAACTAAGGTTATGGAATAATCTAAATCTTTTGTGGTTATTTCAACCATTTCCACAGCATCTTCACCAGTGATAGATTCTATCTCAAGAAAACACTTTCTTGGCTCATCCATAAGAAGCATCTCCTCATCCATTCAAGCTTTATCATGAGATTGCAGCAATTCAGTCACATCTTTGACCTCCGCTTCTAATTCTAGTTCTCTTGCTATTTCCATCACATCTGCAGTTAGAACTTACACTAAAGTCTTGCCCTCAGGTGGTGCCTGTGGCTCAGTGAGTAGGGTGCCAGCCCTGTATACCGGAGGTGGCAGGTTCAAACCCAGCCCCAGCCAAAAACTGACCAAATAAATAAATTAAATTAAATTAAAAAAAAAAGTCTCACCCTAAAAATCATCCATGAGGGTGGGAATCAACTACTTCCAAACTCTTGTTAATGTTGACATTTTGACCTCTTCCCATAAATCGTGAACACTCTTTTTTTTTAGACAGAGTCTCACTTTGTTGCCCCAGTAGAGTGCCATGGTGTTATAGCTCACAGCAACCTCAGACTCAAGTGTTCAATCTATTCTCTTGTGTCAGCCCCATGAGTAGCTGAGATTACAGGTGCCCTCCACAGTGCCTGGCTATTTTTAGAGGCAGAGTCTTGCTCTTGGCTCAAGCTGGTCTCCAACCTGTGAGCTCAGGCAATCCACCTGCCTCGGCCTCCCAGAGTGCTGGGATTACAGGCATGAGCCACTGCACCCAGCCAATCGTGAAGATTCTTAATGGCATCTGCAATGGTGAATCCTTTCCAGAAAATTTTCAATTTATTTTTCCCAGATTCATCAGAGGAATCACCTTCTGTGGCAGCTATAGCCTTGCAAAATGCATTTCTTTCTTTTCTTTTCTTTTCTTTTTTTTTTTTTGAGACAAAGTCTCACTTTGTCACCCTTGGTAGAGTGCTGTGACATTATAGCTCATAGCAACCGCAAACTTTTGTGCTCAAGCAATCCTTTAGCCTCAGCCTCCCTAGTAGCTGGGACTATAGCTGCCTGGCACAATGCCCAGTTATTTTTAAAGACAGGGTTTCACTCTGGCTCAGGCTGGTCTCTAACTCCTGAGCTCAGGCAATCCACCTGCCTCAGCCTCCCAGAGTGCTAGGATTACCAGCATGAGCCATTGTGCCAGGCTTGCAAAATATATTTCTTAAATTAGAAGACTTGAAAGTTGAAATTACTTCTTAACCCACAGCTATGGGATGGATGTTATGTTAGCAGCCATGAAAACAACATCCCCCTTGTACATCACCATCAGAGCTCTAGAGTGACCCAGGCACATCATCAATGAGGAGTATTACTTTAAAAATATTTTCTTTTTTCTGAGCAGTAGGTCTCCACAGTAAGTTTAATATTCCATAAAGCAGGCTATAAACAGATGTGCTGTCATCCAGGCATTGTTGTTTGAGTCACAAAGCACAAGCAGAGTAGATTCAGCACCATTCTTGAGAGCCCTAGGACTTTGAGAATGGTAAGTGAGCACTGGCTTCAACATAAAGTTACCAGCTATATTAACCCTAACAAGAGAGTCAGCCTGTCCTCTGAAGCTATGAAGCCACACATTGACTTCTCTCTAGCTACTAAAGTCTTAGATGGCATCTTCCTCCAGTAGAAGGCTATTTCATTCACACTGAATATCTATACTCCATAGTGTCGTCATCAATGATCTCAGCTAGATCTTCTGGATAACTTGCTGCAGCTTCTCCATCAGCATTTGCTGCCTCACCTTGTACTTTTACGCTTTGGAGACAACTTCTTCCCTAAAACATCATGACCAACCTCTGTTAGCTCCACACTTTTCTCTTGCAGCTTCCTTGCCTTCTCTCAGCCTTCAGAGAATTGAGGAGAGTTTAGAGCCTTGCTCTAGATTAGATTTTGGCTTAAGGGAATATTGTGGCTGATATGATCTTCTACCCAGACCACTCAAACTTTCTCCATATCAGCAATAAGGCTGTTTCACTTTCTTATCATTTGTGCGTTTGCTGGAGTAGCTCTTTTAATCTCTTTCAAGAACTTTTCCTTTGCATTCACAACTTGGTGAGCTATTTGTCAGAAGAGGCCTTGCTTTCAGCCTATCTTGGCTTTCAACATGCCTTTCTCACTAGGCTTAATAATCAGTTCTAGCTTTTGATTTAAAGTGAGAGATGTGGGACTGTCTTTTCACTTGAACACTTAGAGGCCATTGTGGGGTTACTAATTGGCCCAATTTCAATATTGCTGTGTCTCGGGGGAATAGGGAGCCCTGAGAAGAAAGGCCAGGGGAACAGCCTGTCAGCAGAGCACTCATAAACATACATTTATTGATAAAGTTCACTGTCTTACTTCGACAGTACCCCAAAACAATTACAATAGTAACATCAAAGATCTCTGCTCACTAAATCACCACAACAGATATAATGATAACAAAAAAGCTTAAAATATTGTGAGAATTACCAAAATATGACACAGACACAGGCAGTGAGCATATGCTCCTGGGAAAATGGTGCCACAAGACTTGACAGGAAGTTGCCATAAACCTTCAATTTGTAAAAAGTGCAGCACCTACAAAGCACAATAAAGCTGAACACAATACAATGAGGTATGCCCGGAATTCATAAACCATCAAATTCACCTACTAAAAGATTTTTTGTGTGTTCACAGATACATGCAACCATCTCCACAGTCAATTTTAGGACTAGGCCAGGCATGGTGGCTCACACCTGTAATACGAGCAGTCTGGGAGGCCGGGGTGGGAGGATCCCTTCAGCTCAGGAGTTCAATACCAGCCTAAGCAAGAGCAAGACCTCTGCCTCTTCAAAGAATAGAAAAATTAGAGGGTGGCACCCGTGGCTCAAAGGAATAGGGTGCAGGCCCCATATGCCGGAGGTGGCGGGTTCAAAGCCAGCACCGGCCAAAAACTGCAAAAAAAA
>NW_003852680.1:411970-412500 GCF_000181295.1 Otolemur garnettii
AGCCAGTTCTTTTTTAAAATTTACTTATTTTTATTGTTTGGGATTCATTGAGAGTCAAAGAGTCAGGTTACACTGATTGTGTTTGTTAGGTAAAGTCCCTCTTTTAATTGTGTCCTACTCCCAGGAGGTGTGCCATACACTGTGACTCCCGCAGCCCCCTCCCTCCTCCCTAGCTTGCAGTTCTTCCTCTTGCTTTTAAAGAGTACTTCGCTCAATGCTTTCTAGTTTCTCTCCTCTTCTAAAATAAGCACTTAAGGGCTATCACCATTATCATTTCTGTTGCTCCTAAACCTTAGCCTCAGGCACAGCCCTAGGCCACTATGTGGAGCTTGAGTCACAGCCCCAACAGCCTCAGGTCACCATACAGAGCCTAATAAGTCATAGCCCCAGGTCACTGTGTAGAGCCTGAGTCACAGTTCTAGTTCACCATATAGAGCCTGCATCATGCCCTCAAGTCACCATACAAAGCTTGAGTCACAGCCCCATTTACTATACAGAGCCTGAGTCGCAGCTCCCATTCACCACACAGC
>NW_003852680.1:412732-415801 GCF_000181295.1 Otolemur garnettii
AGAGCCTGGGTTGCAGTCCCATTCACCACACAGAGTCTGAGTCACAGCTTCAGGTCATCATAAAGAGCCTGGGTTGCAGCCCCATTCACCACATAGAGTCTGTGTCACAGCCGCAGGTTGCCATACAGATCCTGAGTCACAACCTGAGATCACTGTGTAGAGCCTGAGTCACAGCCCCAGTTCACCATACACAGCCTGAGTTACAGCCACAATAGCCTTAGATCACCATACAAGAGCCCAAGTCACCATGTGACCCTCTTCTCTTTCTTCTGTTCAGATTCCTTCTGTGTCCTAAGCTCCCTGAGTTGGTAAGTTCCTGTCCCACACTCTTCTATTTTACATCTTATGTCCTTATGTGTGATGTGTCTCTTACAAGGAGGCTTAATGAGACTAAACACCTAACCAATACCCTCCTCAACTCAGCCTCGTATCCAGAGCTGCCCATTTTCCAGAGTCTAGAGTCTTGGTATACCCTCTCAATTCATACTTTCTGTCAATCATGCCTATCTTGGTTGCTATTTCTCCTCCTCCCTCCCACCCTTTTTGTTTTCAAGACAGAGTTGCCCCAGGCTAGAGTGCCATGGCCTCAGCCTAGCTCACAGCTACCTCAAACTTCTAGGCTTAAGCAATCCCACTGCCTCAGCCTCCCAAGTAGCTGGGACTACCAGTAACCTACCACATCCCCCAGCTAATTTTTCTATTTTTATTAAAGATGGGGTCTCATCCTTGCTCAGGCTGGATTTGAACTCCTGAGTTCAATCTACCCTCCCACCTTGGCCTCTCACAGTGCTGAGATTACAGTACCATGCCCAACCCTCTCCTTTTTTTTTTTTTTTAACCTCTTTTGGTACTTTCTGTTGGTTTGTTTTTCCGCATTCTCCCTCCGTTCATCTGACGTTCTGTTGTCATTTACCCTCAGTTCTACACTATGAGTCTGTAACATACCTGAGTCTGACAGCAACATCTTCCAAATCTAGGTGATACACAGGCCTGAGAATACAACCCCATGGATGCCCCTGCCCCAAGTTATATATTACTGTGGATTTTAGTTCCATCATGGGGTCCCATGCGATGCTGTTTACTAGTCAGTGCACCCTTACCAGCACTTTAGTGGAGACCATCCTCTTTGTGCTCATTCCTTCTACATTTGGGGTGCAGCCAGACTATCAGCCTGCTGAGGTCAGCATTAAGCCTATGGCTCTCTTGCACATCATCTGTGTTCTGTGGTTCTCTCACAGACAACTCTGTCTTCAATGTCCTGTGGTTCTAACATGCTGTGTTCTAGTATGCGTTTATTTTGATGTTCTGCCTGGGAACACACTGGGCTTCCTGAATCTTCCTGACTGCTTTATTCAGCTTCAGAAAAGGCTCCCCTGTTCACATCACATCTCATTCCTACTCCCTCTCCCCCACATCTGGTGCTATCTCTCCATGATGTTGAGGTGTCCTGACCTCTCTCTCTCTGTTTTCCATCTGTCTGCTTCTCTGCTCAGGATAATTTCTCCTGACCTGTCTTCCAGTTTGCTAATTCCCTTCAGCTGTTTCTAATCTGCCTTTTAAATCAGTCTATGACTTACACTCCCCCTCCCCCATTCTGTTTGGTTTTCCAAACTTGCTGGGTCAGTTTTTGTGGTTTCTCATTCCTTGCAGATATTCCAAGCTTATCTTCCTTCTGTGAGCACAGTGAGAAGAACTGTTGCATTCAGCACCAGACACCCCCTCTACTGAGCCCTGGCTGCTATTTCTGGGGGTCCTCAGCTGCATTTCCACACATTCCTAGTTATCTCCGATCCCATGCTGGTCACTGCCTTTGGAAAACTATTGGCCGGAATCATTTGAAGCAGAGGCTAAAGATACCATAGTGGGTTGAATGTTGTCCCCACAAGATATGGAATCTCAGAAAGGGGACTTATTTGGAACAACAGTCTTTGCTGATATAATTAAGGTAAGAATCTCAAGATAAGGTCATCTTGGATAAAGTGGGCCCTAAAGCCAGTGAAGGGTGTCCTTACATGAAACATAAGAAGACACAGAGAGACAGAAGAGAGGGTCATGTAAAGACAGAGGCGGGGTTTGAAGTGATGCAGCCACAAGCCAAGGAACACAGGTTTTTAGCCATCATCAGGACAGGCAGGAAGGATCTTCTAGAGCCTCCAAAGGGCACATAGCCTCCAGATTTTAGACTTCTGGCCTCTAGACCTAGGCGAGAATTAAGACTTGCTGTTTTAAGCCTCCTTATTTCTGTTAACTTGTTATGGCAGTCCCAAGAAGCTAAGGATCTCAGAAAGGATCTCTCATGTGCACACCTGCTGGGATCCTAGGGCTACTTTCTGTCCCAGACCCAGCTCACCCCAGACCAAGGAGGAGGCCAAGGCCCTGGAACACACCAGGGACTTGGGCCATCATCTGCACAAGGTTATGCTCTCGGGGTCCCCAGTGGCTATAGGGAGGGTCTCCTCTGAGTATTCCTGCCTACAGCAAGCCTGATCTTTGCTATGTCCCCTCATCCTATGAGACCATGCAAACCAAACTCAAAAAAAATTTTATATCCTTATTATTTCTATGGGCGCTTGCCATCCATTAATTCCATTAGTTTCTTGGCATTTTGTAAAGTTAAATACACATATAAACACACAGACACACATACACAGACACACCCATACAACCTACACACAGACTTAAACATGGAGACACATGGATAAATGCATGCACACATACATGCGTACACATTGGTGCACATATATATACTCATGTGCATATTCACAGACCCATACAAACCCATAAAATCGGCTGGCTCATACCTGTAATCCTAGCATTTTGAGAGGCCAAGGTGGGTGGATTGCTTCAGGTCAGGAGTTCAAGATCAGCCTGAGCAAGAGAAAAACTCCATCTCTACTAAAAACAGAAAAACTAGCTGGGTATGTGGCTGACACCTGTACTTCCATCTATTCAGGAGGCTGAAGCAGGAGGATCACCGGAGTCCAAGAGTTTGAGGTAGCTGTGACCTATGATGCCATGGTACTTTACCCAGGGCAACAGAGTGAGACTCTGTCTCAAAAAAAGAAAACA
>NW_003852680.1:416220-426153 GCF_000181295.1 Otolemur garnettii
TTCAAAGCAATTTTGAAATTCTTTTTCTGGAATGACCATCAGCATCATCATCATGCAAGGTGTGAAAATTAAGCTCAAGAACTTGCCACCTGAACTTACATTGGCAGCACTGTACTAACAACTCAGTAAGGTTTCATAACCTTGGTATACCAGGGTCTCACAGTTGTACTCATGTCAATGCATGCTGATGTCTTGCTGAGTGGCATTCATTATTGTTGTTGTTTTTGTGTGCTGTATAATGACAGCTCTGATGGCCAATACAGAAAAAGAGTTCCAAAATTGCTTTGGAGTGTAGACAAGGCACTGGTATCAGTGCATACCTTCCTAAGTGGGGTACTTCAAAGGTGACCATAGAGATATTCAGCAATGAGGTATATAGCAGATCTTCTAGGATGAATTCATGAACTTATTTGTTAGATGTTGTACACACACACATGCATACATACACTTGCATACACAGAAATAAAACTTCAGCTTATTTTTTTCCAGCAAGAAGACTCTGAGTCTCCCAGGCCCTGTTACCAGAGATGGAGCACCTACATTCGCCAATGTTCTTGTATCTTCACACTATCCTGAAAATCCCAGTAGGGATGTTCTTAGCACCAAGGTAAGGGAACTGAGACTCAGGGGTTTAACTGATGTGGCCAGGCCTGTGCCGCCCATGGGACAGGGAGAACCCAGCTCAGCTCCTCAAACAATAAGCCCTCTCTAACCTACTGGTAGCCCCACCATGGTCCACAGCCTGTACCAGCTCACAGCTTCTGCACAGGATGCCTACACCCCTTGGGGCCCCCAGCAGCCCCAGTCATAGCCATGCAGAAGTCATGGCAGGCCTGACACTGACATATGGTTGGGGCTGCCACACTGGATGGCACAGAGAACAGTTTTCCAGATGTTACTGGTCCTGGGGTGACCGGGCCTCCTCCCTGGGCCCCAGAAACTGACCAGAGGACAGCACCAGAAACTGACCAGAGGACAGCACCAGCCCCTTTGGAAGCTCAATAGAGACCACACCCAGGCCTGCAGGGAGCCTGGCTGAGCTGAACACAGAGGGAGCCATTTCGGGGACAGCTCACCACTCCTTGGGCCAGGCCTGATGCTGTTATGCTCCAGCTGCTCAGAGACCAAGCTTTCTCCTCTGAGGACCCAGCCAATCACACACCATGGCCCCTAAGAGCAGCTAGGCAATCCTAATCCTCAGGTAGAAGCCTCAGAGATACAGGCAGACCTCTCCCCAAGAGGACAGGTCTCTGACCACCAGGAGCTCTGGCCACCCTTCCTGGGAACCCAGCTCTCCCCAGGGCTGGGGCAGAGAAGAGGCTGCAGTTACAGGAGCCACAGTGCCCTGCCGGCGAAACCTCAGCCCCAGACAGCGTTGAATTTCTGTGTGAAACAAAATCAAAACAAATTCCAATGCTGGGAAACTGGTGCTGGGCTTAACCCTCCATCCTCCCCACAGTCTACAACTCAGGCCAGCTTATGCACAGCCTCCAACCGGAGCACATCTGCTGAGTCTCTCAGGGCTGCAGTGTTGCCTGGGACCCAGATGTGCCCCATGACATCAGATATGTGGAAGAGGGGGGCTCTCACCACACCACCTCAGGAGGGAGCCAGGTTCCTGGAGGATAGAGAATCAATGCATCCAACAAACTCCACCACCCTGAGACCCCAGGTGCTGCCTGCCAGGCCTGGTATCCTTAAACTTCAGAGAAATCCCCACCCACCACCTCTGTGAGCTCCTGTGTCCCATCGCGGCCCCTGGAGCAAAGCCTGCCTGACTAAATCTGCAGCGCCCAGGGGACCCCCCAAGACTAGACCATAGAGGCCAACCCAGTTCCCCCCAGAACCTGAGGGCCGCCCAAATGACTGCCTCCTTTCCAGAGGTGAACATTGAAACTCAGAGCAGGAGTAGTGTCACAATGGGCCCTAAGATGGGCAACTGAGGCTGCACACAGGATGCCTAGGGTAAGATGGGGAGTGGAAGATTCTGTAAAGAGCCTGCATGGCCAGGTCACCTCTATGCCCAGTGACCACAGCCCTCCTGGATGGCTGTAGACCTGCACAGCTGCCCAGATGGTAAGACAGGCAAAGAGGCCAGGGGACACTCTGGCAACCACCAGCATCATCTCATGGGTGTCTTCCTCCCTGAAGTTTGCTCTCCCCAAGGTGGCACAGATGGGGAACCCCAGGGACCACTCAGCTCCCCTTCACACCCTCTGGTGACCTCAGGGCCAAGGCTTCTGTCCTCATCTATCTGGGAAGGATGTTGGCCTTGCTGTCCCCCAGCTCCGAGAGGTTCCAGTAGCATCTCCCCCTGGGCCAGACCTCCAGCCCACTTCCCCTGGCTGCATCGACCTCAGGTATCGCTAAGAAAAACAAACGCAGCTTGCGGCTTGCCTTTTTCCATTGCCTCGTCCGGCTGCTGGGCCTGAGGTGCTGTGGCTGCCAGCTGGGCGGCCAGGTTTCCTCCTGTGGGCAGCGGCACCTGGCCAGCCAGGACCACGCTGGGAGGGGCCAGCAGGGTGGCGGGCTGGACTCCAGGGAGGGCTGGGGCCCTCAGGTCATGGAACCAGGGGTGGCCTGGTGCCACCCAGGTTGGTGTACATGAAGAGACCATCATCCCTAGCCACCTGCTGTCCAGCCCGGCCAACAGATGTGCTTGGATATTAACCCCTGAAGGAAAATGAATGGATCTGGATGGCTGTTCCAGCATGGCCATCAGACACCTGGTCCACTGTCCACACACAGGAAAATGAGGTGGCTTAGCCACCAGCTGAGCCTTTACTGAGCCACATCCGGCCATACATGTGGACACAGCCTGGCCTAAGTCAGGGGCTTATAGAGCAGGGGGCTGGGCTATGAGGTGAATGAGCACTGTGGACCCCCATAGCAGGCAAAGGGACACACCCCAATGGCAGGACAGAGGGATCCCCTGAGATGGGGCAGAAGGATCCCCAGCAGGACTCAGGCTTGAGGGAGGCTTTGGGCAAGGGACATACTATGTACAGTTCAGAGGAGAACCCATAGGGAAACCCTCCTGGACTGCCCCAGTGTTGAGCAATCAGGCACAGAATGACAGATCTGGGTGATCATAGAGCTTTCAAGAAGTGACAACCCAGGTGGACCCTGGTAAATAGGAGAAATGGCACCCCTGGCTCCTGGTCCCATCAGGGGTTGATTTCCAGCCACAAAGCCTGGGGCCTGCGAGCACCCCTGAGGGGCCTGTGTTCTAGGTTCTGGGGCCTGGCTTAGTCATCAGCCACATGAACGCTTGTGCCAAGAGCCTCCCCGCTCCCCTGACACGACAACTGCATCTCCTTCTAGCCCTGGCCTGAGTGGGCATGGCAGGGCCGCTCCTGCCGCCTGCCCAGCACAATGCACAAAGGGCGCCGGGTGCCTGGCAGGCTGGGATTAAGAGGGCCGAGTTCGGAGGCCTGTCAACAGGTGTCATTTTCCTGCAGCCAGCACAGAGGAGCCAGGCGGCCGGGCCCTTATCACCTCAGCCCCCTCCCTGGGGTCCGGGCCTCCTGGGAGGAATCTGTGCCGGTGCATTCCTTCCTAGGGGGAAGAGTCTCTTTGCACAGCCCAGCCCCAGGCCACCCTGGGAGCCAGCGGAGGGTCTGGTTCTGCTGGTGTCCAGTGGGTCCAGGCCCAGAATGGGCATCCGAATCACGGCAGCAGGAGGCAGGGCGGGCATGTGGCAGGGCTGGGGGCAAGATTAGGCCAGCTGTCTCCCTGTCCAGACAGCCACCGGCTGTGGGCAAGACATCTGCTCACACAGCTGAGGGAGCCAGGTGGTGGCTGCTTCCTGCTCACCTCAAATCCCACCACGTGGTGGCCGGACACAGCTTCTGGTGTCCTTGGGGGGAACTGAGGACCCTGTGTCCAGGGACCTTCCCGCCTGACTTCCATGGGCTGGGAAGCTGGGCACCTGGGTCCCTCTGCTGGCCACATGGGTTTCCAGAGAAATACCCCCTCCTTTCCAGGGAGGAAGCCTGGGCCACCTCTCTACTCTCTCCTCTCCATGCTGAGAGGTCCCCACAATCTCCCAGAACCAGCCCACCACTACCTGGGCCCTTCTCTCTCTGGCCTTTCTCTTCCCACACCCTCCTGATGCTGTGAACTGTCCTCCAAACACCAGGCCCCCAGGGGCTTCCTGGGGTGTCCTAAGGCAGGAGAAGAGGTCTCCAGGGGAACCTGCCCAAACCCAAGCCTGAGTTTCCCAGCTGTTCCAAACCTCCAGCCTGCTCACAGTCCAGGGCACCCACTCCAGGGCACCCACCCCAGGCATGCCAAGGGATCACTCTGGATATGCCCCTTCCTGTCAGCCCCTCCCAAGCCCCAGGCATCTCCCATTCTCTCTTGCCCCGCCTCTCCAACCCACCACATAGCTTGGTGATTCTGTGTAATTACTCCTCCTTCTCTGACTCCTCTAGGGACCAGTGGGGCATACCTCATCCAAGCAGCCAGCAAGCCTGGACACAGGGCCACATGCTTCCCTTGGCCAAGCCCCAGGCTTGATGCACCCTGTCGGGCTGGGGAGCCCAGTACATGGAAGGTATATGCCAGGGTGCCCACCAGTTCACAGGTTGAGAGACGGGGTTCTCTTCAGTCCAAAGAGAGATCCAGAATATGTAAAAAGTGCTAACAACCAACAACAAAGACACATAACCCTATGAAAAACGGGCAAAGGAACTGACTCCAAAGAAATTATACACATAGCCAAAGAGCATGTGAAAAGATACTCAACATCTTTAGCCCTCAGATAAATGCAAATACAAACCACAAAACCGCACCATTTGCACCCACTACAATGGCCAGCATCAAAAAAAAAAAAAAAAATGGAAAATGAGTTTTGGCGAGGAAGTAGAGAAATAGGAACCCTCATGTGTTGCTGGTGGAAATGTAAAATAGTGCAGCAACTTCAGAAAAGTTTGGCAGTTCCTCAAAAACTTAAATGCAGAGTTCCCCTATGACATAGTGATTCTGTTTCTAGGTATGGATCCCAAAGAATTGAAAACACACATACCCACAAAAAAAGAAAAAATTTAAAAATGGGTACACCCTTGTTCATGGCAACATTATTCATAATAGCCAAAAGGTGGAAACCACCCAAACATCCATCAACCAATGAACAAGTTAAAACAAAACAAAACAAAACATCATATATCCATTCAGTCAAATGTAATTCAGTCATGAGAAGGAATGAAACACTGATTCATGCTTATGACATGGATGAACCTCAAAAACATTATGCTGAGTGAAAGAAGCCAGACACAAAAGGCCACATACTGTATGATTCCATTTCTATGAAATGTCCAGAATAGGCAAATCCATGGAGACAGAAAGCAGATTAGTGGTTGCCAGGGGCTGGGGAAGGGGGGGATGGGGAGTGACTGCTTAATGGGTATGAGGTTTCTGGGGTGAGGAAAATGTTCTGGAATGAGATAGCGGAAAGGGCTGCACAGCCTCGTGAATATACTAAAACCCACTGAGCTGTACACTCCAGAAGGGTGGATTTTACAGGATGTGAATTATGTCTAATAACAAAAAGGGAGCCTCAGCTGGCCCTAATATCCACCAGGCTCCCGATTCAGAGGGGTCCCCTTCCTGCAGCCTGGGTTTTCAGGCTGATTCCAAGCACCCTTCCAGCACTAACATCTGGCTTTGGGGCCTCAGCTGGGGACATCTGGTCTGGGTGGTGAGAGTGTTCCTTTGGGTGCCAGGGTTGGTCCTATTTCCCACCATCCTGCTCCCTAAAGCTATCTGATACAAGGGGCCACCAGCAAGAAGCACCCTTGGCACCCTCAGAGTAGAAAACAACTTCCCTGAGGACCTCCCTTGCTGCATAGGATCCCTAAGGGCTGCAAGGTTCTGGGCAGCTGGGCAGCCTGGGATAAGGAGCAGGGAGCCCTAGTCCCTCTGAGCCAGGAGGGTCCTCAGACCTGGCCCCAGAGTCCATATTCAGGGTCTGGGGCTCCCCTTCTAAACACCGGAATGACTCAGTGGGGGGAACAATCGCTGATGTTTTTGTCATCATTTCACCTGAGAACCACATGGAGAGGGCAGAGTGCCAGGGAGCCCTCCCTGGATGAGGGATAAGCTCAAAGCCCTAAACCCATCCAGGCCTACCCTCCCTCTGCAACCTCCAGAGTCAGAGTCTGAGTTTGTACCCCAACCCCAATACATGATCCTTCCCACTTACCCCTCTATCAAGAAGGGTGTGGGGCCCTGGGAGAACCAGATGGAAAGGCCACCTGCTAATCTGGCCAGGATGCAGGGCCGGCCAAGGGGAAGATGGGAGGGGTCCAGCCTAGTGGCCAGAGGCCGCCAAGAGGGCAGCACCAGTCGGGCAGGGTTGGGTTGCAACTCAGGGAGGGGGCAGGGAGGGCGCCCGTCAGCCCACGTGACCCTCCCCGGGGCCAGCCTCTCCGCCCCAGGTTCCTGGGCTGTAACTGGAGCCTCATTCTTGCCTGGGAGCCTCCGTGCCAGGCAGAGCTTTCAAGAGGGGGAAGGGTAGAGCACAGCCCTAGAGCCCAGCAGCTTCTCCCTGCTTTCTGGACAGGGGCAGGGACACATAGTACCCTCTGCAGAGGCCCCCCACAAGTCCAGACACAGCCTAGCTGAAAGCTCATCTCATCCCCACTTCACCTTCCATCCCCAGCTCAGGAACCCACTCAAGGGGGGTCCAAGGCTTCCTGCAGTCCAGCCATTGAAATGGCACCTGGCCTACCCCCACCCAGGAAGCTTCCCTGGTTTGGGGAGGCACTCACCCTTGGTCCATCAAACAGACATCTAGCTGTTCCCAGTATAGCTGGCTGTCCCCCAGGGAAGCACACCTGCCCTCTGGACTTTCTGCAGGGCGGCTGCAAGAAGAGCTGCACCTACAGCCAGGACTCAGAAAGCCCCTTGTACCCCTTGGGTCCTTTGGTGTCCAACAGCAGGCCATAGCAGTGGTGTTGAAGCCCTTATTCCGTGCTCCAGCCAAGACTAATCCCCTGCCAAGGAGCTGAAACCCACACAAAGTGCATGTGCCCTTCCCCACTAAAACAGCAGAGCTGACTCCCCCCTGATGTGCAAAGCTCAGAAACAGGTGACAAAAAGAGAAGGCTATGAGTCTAACCCCAAGTCCATCTCTCATGTATTGGATAGGCAGCAGAGAGATCCAGGCAGGGCAAAGCCACTACAGCATAGACAAGCCCAGGGTGTGTCCCAAGCCTGGGGAGCAGAGCCTTCGCTGGGCCTGAAGAGAGGGAAGGCACAGCTGGCTGACAAGGCCACTGTGACTCACCGTGGACCTGTGGCCAGACGGCCATCCTCTGGCCCTCCCTCCTGCCCTGGCGGGGGTGAGGCTATGGGCTGCACAGATGGCGTGCAGGGATGTGCCAGCCTGGGCCCAGGGCCGGACCCGCAGCTGGAGCCAGGAGAAGGCTGAGGGTGGGGGCCCGGTAAATGGAAACACGGAGCTGACCCTGGAAGATGACCCTGGAGAAAGGAATAGTGGGAGAAGAAAGGGGGAGAAAGAAAAACACAAAAGGAAAGTTTCCCATGAAAATATTTTATTTTCTTTGAGAACAGGATACACCTGCAGGGCTCCTCGGCCCAGCCGGCCTCTCCCCGCCCTCGTGGGTGCCAGATTCCTGGACCAACGGGGCCCTCTGCCGGCCAGGCCGCTGCGCGCTGGCGCCCGGGCCAGGGGCGAAGAACAGGTGACCGGAGGAGGGCGGCGGCCCAGAGAGCGGCCCAGGGCGCCCAGGACTGGGGCTGGGACCCGGGGGCCAACGGGGCTCCCAAAGGCGGCGCCTACGGCGGGAGGCAAGGAGGGCGGGAAGACCTGGGGGGCTGCCTCGCGTGGTGCCACCCTAGACCTCAGCATGCCCAAAGTGCAGCGAGGGTCCCTCTAAAGGTCGGCTGGACTTCTAGTACCTGGGGAAGGAGGAGGTGAGGGGACGGAAGGAAGGAAGGAAAGACAGCCACAGACACGCCGAAACCACTGCAAATCGCTGCTGGAGAGACCCGCGAATTCGGACTGCGACCCCGTGGGACGCTCCGGGCAGGCCCTGCGCACCCAGTCAGATCCCACAGACGCGCTCCCGCGAGCCGGGGCAGCGGCCGAGTCCCGGGCAAGCGTCAGAAGCAAAGCACAAGAAAAATAAATTCCTCCAGCTTGAAGGGTGTTTTTTTTTCTTTTTCTCCCTTTGGGGCTTAGTGCAAGGAACATCTGGATTTTGTACGTATTTTTTTGTTATTGTTAAATTAACTTCTCGAGAAGAGAAAGGGGGAAAGCTGCAAGGGGGGTGAGCCGGCAGGGTCTGGGAAGGCTCCAGCCGTTTGGCAAGAACCCTGCAGCCCAAGGGAGCCGGACGGACCAGATCCTGGTACCCTAAGCATGGTGGCAGCAGAGCTCGCCACGACGACGACGACTCCAGGGTCATGCAAGACTGCGGCCCGGCTCAAGCCCGTCGGGTCCGCCCGCCTCTCTACCCGCGCTGCCCCGAAGGGGACACCGACTGGAGGACCGAACGACGCGCGCGCACGGCCAACAAACAGCTCGAAGCAACTCAGCCAGAGTACCTGGCCCGCACCGCCCGCAGGGATTCCTGGCACCCCAGCTCGGGCCCCGCCGCCCCCGCCCGTCCCGTGCGCGTGGGCCACCGAGGGCACCTACCCGAAGTAGGCGGCTGAAGGGCGCAGCGTGGCGAGCAGCAGCGTCAGCCCGAAGGCCGCGGCCAGCCAGCGCGCCAGCAGGGGCCCATCCAGCATCTTGCCGCTCCGCGGCGGCTAACCATCGCGCTCCCGGCTCCGCGCAGGGCGCGCCGCGGTCACCGCCCCTTATAGCGCCCGGAGCCGCGGCCGCGGGGGCGGGGCGCCGGCCAGCTGGGCCCCGCTCCCGGGACTAGAAGGGGGGCGAGGAGAGGGAGGGGAGCGGGGCGCACGCCGGCGCCGGGGGCGGGCCGAAACCCGAGCCTCGCACGCCGCCCCGCCCGCGCCACCGCCCCGCCACTCCGGGCCCGGGCCGCCACTCCCGGGGCGGGGCTCGGGTTCGGGCGCGCCTGACCCACGGAATAGGAAGAGAGGGAGGGCGTGCTTGGGGGGCGAGAGCTCGGGCAGAGGTGGGGAGGATCGAGGGGCCAGGGAAAAGAGGACGCTCGACAGGCCAGGAGGCTCTGGCTGAGGTGGGGACGTTGGCGGGTGGCAGTAGCGTTGGGGAGTTAGAAGGGGAACTTGGGGCGGCTCTGGGAGGGCAGGCGAGGCGCTGGTTGCCCGGTTTACAGCCAGCAGGACTCCGAGCCGAGACGCACAGGGATGGTGCTGTAGGGGACCCGGCTGTCTGCCCCTATCTGGCGCACGGTACGACTGAGGAGGGGACATGCGTCAGCAGGTGATGCCCGCGTCCCTTTTTGCATTCTGACCCTTACAGTGAGCGGGGCTGAAGAGGCTCACCTCCTTAGTGGGCGCTTTGGCTGCTTTGGGCCTGGGCATGAGGCGACTTGACCGGCAGGGGATGCAGCGTGAGGTTCTCAACCTTTGGGGGCCACGGTGGTCTCTCCGTTCTTAAATGGAGGCAGGGTAGCTAGTGGCTGAAGTCACTGCGACACCAGAGGGAATCCCCCTGCTGTCCATGTCCTCCTTGGGCATAGTGGACAGGACCACAGAGACATCCAGGAGGAAGATGCAGGCCCGTCATGGATGGAAGCCCAGAGAACCTGCCCATCGACTCACTCCCATTGTCACAGAGCAGCCAGGGCTGCTTGAGAAGTAAAATGGTGTCAGAGAATACAAAAACTGAGTTAAAACACAAAGATGCACAAAATTTCAGACAGACTTGGGATGTGGCACTTCGAAGTCTTCTGGACAGGGTGCCTCCCCATAGGCAGCCACACAGCAAGAGTGAGTACAGGGGTTCAGCACCTGTGGCTCAAGTGGCTAAGG